>NW_026692185.1:0-292990 GCF_021218885.2 Marmota monax
CATCTTCAACAAATGGTGCTGGGAAAACTGGAAATCCATATGCAACAAAATGAAACTGAATCCCTTTCTCTCGCCATGCACAAAAGTTAATTCAAAATGGATCAAGGAGCTTGATATCAAATCAGAAACACGCCGTCTGATAGAAGAAAAAGTTGGCTACGATCTACATACTGTGGGGTCGGGCTCCAAATTCCTCAATAGGACACCCATAGCACAAAAGTTAATAACTAGAATCAACAAATGGGACTTACTCAAACTAAAAAGTTTTTTCTCAGCAAAAGAAACAATAAGAGAGGTAAATAGGGAGCCTACATCCTGGGAACAAATCTTTACTCCTCACACTTCAGATAGAGCCCTAATATCCAGAGTATACAAAGAACTCAAAAAATTAGACAATAAAATAACAAACAACCCAATCAACAAATGGGCCAAGGACCTGAACAGACACTTCTCAGAGGAGGACATACAATCAATCAACAAGTACATGAAAAAATGCTCACCATCTCTAGCAGTCAGAGAAATGCAAATCAAAACCACCCTAAGATACCATCTCACTCCAGTAAGATTGGCAGCCATTATGAAGTCAAACAACAAGTGCTGGCGAGGATGTGGGGAAAAGGGTATACTTGTACATTGCTGGTGGGACTGCAAATTGGTGCAGCCAATTTGGAAAGCAGTATGGAGATTTCTTGGAAAGCTGGGAATGGAGCCACCATTTGACCCAGCTATTCCCCTTCTTGGTCTATTCCCTAAAGACCTAAAAAGAGCATGCTACAGGGACACTGCTACATCGATGTTCATAGCAGCACAATTCACAATAGCAAGACTGTGGAACCAACCTAGATACCCTTCAATAGACGAATGGATAAAAAAAAAATGTGGCATTTATACACAATGGAATATTACTCTGCATTAAAAAATGACAAAATCATAGAATTTGCAGGGAAATGGATGGCATTAGAGCAGATTATGCTAAGTGAAGCTATTTACATAATTATATGTCATCATAATCTTTAGAAAAACCTATAGAACTCCTAATAAATTTTAAATGCTCATAATCAAAATTAAAAAAATAAAACTATACTAATAGAGGCAGAACTTCCAGAATACTGGATTGATAATCTCCATAAACATACTCTAACATAAAAGCAATGAAAACTGGCAAGGCCAACCCTTAGAAATCTGGAAAACAACTAAAGGCTTGCCACAGTCTGAGGAGTATTTACTGAAGAAAAACTGGAAGTTTAGTAAAAACAGCAGGTTGTGACATTGCAATCTACTCTACTCCTCAGCTTTGCATCAGCCTGAGACCTAGCAACCTTACAACTGAGCCAGTGAAAACTAGGGGTGCCATCCACAAACTCATTCCCAGAGCAATGCCACTCTTTGATCTGTCTTGCAGCTCTCTGAAAATCTACATTTACAGGGTGTTGTCATTATTTGACCTGACTCAGTTTTCCCTTTATGGGAAAAGGCCTATCCTCAAGGAGTTTGTTGAAAACAGTCAACAAAATGGCTTAGAATTGTAGCTGACTGATTCTGACATTACTTTGGCACAGCCAAGAGCTTGATCAAAACCTTAAAACATTTGGGGAATGAAATATCCACAGGGCCCTTTGAACAACTCTGCCATATCCCTGAGGATCTGGAAAACCCTGTACAACCTGTATTGATCTGTATGCATACCACACTTGAAAGGTCCCAAATCTTTTCCCTTTACCTGACCTGTGAGCAACCCTTTGCAAAAATATTATAAAGTTTAGAGACAAAGTATTAACTTCCTAGAAAGATGTAAATTACTGAAATTAACTCAAGAAGAAATGGAAAATCTACATAGACATTTAACAAGTAATGTGATTTAATTAGTAATTTTTAAATGTTATAAGGAAAAACTCAGGTCAAGCTGACTTCAATGTGTTCTATGAAATATTAATAAAGAATGAATACCAATTCCTTTACAAACTCTTCCAAAAACATAGGAGGGAACACTTTCCAACTAATTCTTAAGTGATTTGAGATTACCCTGATACTCAAACTAGACAAAGTATTACCAAAGGCGGGAGGCGGGGGGGAAGGCTGGTAGAACAATATCCCTTTGGAGTATGATGCAAAATCTTTAGCAATGTACTAGCAAGCTGAATCCAGCACCATGTAAAATAGATTTTATACCATGACCAAAGGATATTTATTCCAGGAATGCTAGACTGGTTCAACATTCAAAAATTAATCATAATACATTATATTAAAAGAATAATGACAAAAGCTACATGATTATCTCAACAGATACCAAAAATAATTTGACACAAATCAAGATCATTTTGTGTTTAAAAACACCCAATCAAGTGGGAATAAAGGGGAAATTTCTCCACCTGATAAAGGGCATTTATGGAAAGTACCCAGATAACATCATACTCATGAAAGAGTGGATGCTTTTCCACCAAGATTATGGAGAAGACATTTAAATATATTATTGCTACTTTATTCAATATCTCTGATTTCATGTATCTGTTGGTTCCGAGTGAACAATCAGGTTTTGTATTCTTGTCTTATGTTGTAACACTTTTTGTGCATCTTGTCTTCCAAACTAATTCTGCATTATTTGAGAGACCACATATTATACTTTTTTTCTAGTTCCTTCAATGTGGTGAACATAGTGGGTGCTCAACAAATATTTTTATTTTTCATGGCATATTTTTTCTTACTTGTGAATTAAAAGTATGACACCCATTTCTTACTGTCTCTTAAAACATTTTGTATTATTTTAAAAGAAAGAACAATTCTTCAGGGTATTAAAATACCAATATTAGATTATAGCAAAAGGAATTATTGTTCTTTTACAGTTTAAAATAAAACTTTATAGCATCTGCCAATAATTTCATATTGGCCTTGGTCTGTTGTCTGAACTTTCCCATGCTCATTAGACACTTGAACTTGGTTTATGTGGATGAGATTAAACAGATTAGACACTTGTATGGGGATGCATATATAGAAAAAATTTTCTTCTGCCCAAGATTCCAGTTGCAATTCAATCTATGCACGGTATGAGTAACAGGGTTCGACAGGAGGAGGATGAAAAATCACTGAGTCACTGCAAGTAATTTAATTATAAATAGAGGTTTTATGAGCAGTGTTAATGTGTGCTACCTCAGCTAACCTGACAATAAAGGTTTCACAAGCTACAATGACATCTGGAACCAAATCACATGTAGGAATTATGCAGCCGAAATAAAAGCCACTTAATTAGCATTGCAAATGGTGTTCCAGCATTTATGAGATGTCTGCAAATTTGCATACAGATACATAATTACATAATTTGCAGCTGTTGTGTTTGTTCCATAAGACCTTGCCACTTTATTAGCAGAATATGTAAATCAGAAATTAATTCTCTTTATCTTTCTCATTCTCAGTCTTCTAAAGATGTGTGGTGAATCATGGTGTCTTGGTTGGACTCTTTCATCTGGACTTTATCACCTTGTCTTCAACTAGTTTCAGAACAAAAACATACCCCATGACTTATTTAGCAATTGAGTTATTTTAAATGATTTGTAAACACCATTTGCTAATGAATGAATGTCATTTATTAGTTAACTTTGGTTTTCATGATTCATCTTTAAAATCCTTCACTTGTTCTGTCACCATAGAAATATGACCTATTTATGTCCTGCTGGTTTAAAGAGGCTAATTATATATTGGCTCTTATTTGTATCCTTCAGATAGTTGTAGCTATCTTATATTCTAAATTTATACAGTCCCTTGGAATGGAAGAATTTAATCAAAATGGAGGAGTATCTGGTGAGGGTTTTAGATACAGAAAGCTGAGCAAATCTGGCAGCTAAATCCAGAATAGAAAAGAGGTGTAGCCCATTCAATTTATTGTCAGTACTTTTGGAAATGCTAGTCGAACTAATTTAATAATGTTTAGTACAATTTAAAGTAGTAGCATTATAAGATTTTATATGTCAGATCTAGAAGATGTCAAAAATTTTACCATGGGCTTTCAACTTATTATCAGCTAATCAAATTAATCATATGCAATTGAATGTGATGTGATGGATTTTAGATAGTCTGAACTTAAGCAGAGTAAGTACAAGGTATATCAGGGAAGTCTGAATTACTTTTGATAAATAGGGAACTTCTGTCTGACATCTTTAGAGTTATTCCAGGATATCAAATTAGTCATAGAAATAAAGAGTTGAGTCTGCTTGAGTAAGATGGGATTAGAAAAAGTAGACTCTACTGTTCATTCATCTATTTATTTAACATTTATTGAAGTAAGTGAAAAGGAAGAGGAAGGATTGAGCTAGGCTATTAGGCTAGAGGCTGAGGATAAGGAAGACTAATATTCTAAGTCTGACCATAAAAATCTCGAAGTTTAATATTCTCAGTCCCTGTCAAATATGCCTTCTGAATGTTCATCTTTTTTTTTAAAAATTTTTTATTGTTGGTTGTTCAAAACATTACATAGTTCTTGATATATCCTATTTCACACTTTGATTCAAGCGGGTTATGAACTCCCATTTTTACCCCATATACAGATTGCAGAATCACATCAGTTACACATCCATTGATTTACATATTGCCATACTAGTGTCTGTTGTATTCTGCTGCCTTTCCTATCCTCTACTATCCCCCCTCCCCTTCCCTCCCCTCCCCTCTTCTCTCTCTCTGCCCCCTCTACTGTCATTCATTTGTCCCCCTTGTATTATTTTTCCCTTTCCCCTCACTTCCTCTTGTATGTACTTTTGTATAACCCTGAGGGTCTCCTTCCATTTCCATGCAATTTCCCTTCTCTCTCCCTTTCCCTCCCACCTCTCATCCCTGTTTAATGTTAATCTTCTTCTCATGCTCTTCAACCCTACTCTGTTCTTAGTTACTCTCCTTATATCAAAGAAGACATTTGGCATTTGTTTTTTAGGGATTGGCTAGCTTCACTTAGCATAATCTGCTCTAATGCCATCCATTTCCCTGCAAATTCTATGATTTTGTCATTTTTTAATGCAGAGTAATATTCCATTGTGTATAAATGCCACATTTTTTTTATCCATTCGTCTATTGAAGGGTATCTAGGTTGGTTCCACAGTCTTGCTATTGTGAATTGTGCTGCTATGAACATCGATGTAGCAGTGTCCCTGTAGCATGCTCTTTTTAGGTCTTTAGGGAATAGACCAAGAAGGGGAATAGCTGGGTCAAATGGTGGCTCCATTCCCAGCTTTCCAAGAAATCTCCATACTGCTTTCCAAATTGGCTGCACCAATTTGCAGTCCCACCAGCAATGTTCAAGTGTACCCTTTTCCCCACATGCTCGCCAGCACTTGTTGTTGTTTGACTTCATAATGGCTGCCAATCTAACTGGAGTGAGATGGTATCTTAGGGTGGTTTTGATTTGCATTTCTCTGACTGCTAGAGATGGTGAGCATTTTTTCATGTACTTGTTGATTGATTGTATGTCCTCCACTGAGAAGTGTCTGTTCAGGTCCTTGGCCCATTTGTTGATTGGGTTGTTTGTTATTTTATTGTCTAATTTTTTGAGTTCTTTGTATACTCTGGATATTAGGGCTCTATCTGAAGTGTGAGGAGTAAAGATTTGTTCCCAGGATGTAGGCTCCCTATTTACCTCTCTTATTGTTTCTTTTGCTGAGAAAAAACTTTTCAGTTTGAGTAAGTCCCATTTGTTGATTCTAGTTATTAACTTTTGTGCTATGGGTATCCTATTGAGGAATTTGGAGCCCGACCCCACAGTATGTAGATCATAGCCAACTTTTTCTTCTATCAGACGGCGTGTCTCTGTTTTGATATCAAGCTCCTTGATCCATTTTGAATTAACTTTTGTGCATGGTGAGAGAAAGGGATTCAGTTTCATTTTGTTGCATATGGATTTCCAGTTTTCCCAGCACCATTTTTTGAAGATGCTATCCTTCCTCCATTGCATGCTTTTAGCCCCTTTATCAAATATAAGATAGTTGTAGTTTTGTGGATTGGTTTCTGTGTCCTTCTTTATGGAGTGCTAAGCTAACTATAGTTTCCTTTTTCCCCCTTCCAATGCTAGGAATCAAACCCAGGAGCTTATGCATGCTAGGCAAGTATTCTACCACTGAGTCACACCCCCAGATGTAGAGCTGAATTTTAACAAAAGAGTTGTTCTAACTTACTAGCATTTTAATTAAAGGCAAAATCCATGTGCAAAAGTGGGTAAATACACGTATGTTAAACTATGGTTGATTATGTACTTGTGGTTTATTGGAGGCACATTTCATATTTGAATAGAATTAAGGGAAGAAAAAAATCCCCACATCCTTTGATACTCGGTCTCTTGAACTTCCTTCTATCTTTATGATAATAGCTACTAATTTAATACACTTTAATCGTTGATGAGAAAAAAGATCATTCTTGGAGCGAGTATAGAATCTATGTAACCCTCTCTAGCTTGCCTTTTCTCTAGTCTACTCAATCTTTAGAAAAGAAAACAGTATGGCAAATCCCAAGAGCACCCTATATTTGAGAGGGAGCCTCTGTGTTCATGAATGATATTGCTCAGCCCAGCTTTCCACCTGTCAGCATCTCAAGGGATGGAGAATAGTATCATCGTGCCTTGGCCTTAACTGTGGAGTGAAATGATACCATATGAAGGGCTAAAATATAGTTTACATATGCATTTTGTATAAAAGGACTTAATAATGCAAAGTTCATTCTTTTGGTGGCTCCTTTATTCTTTCTCTGTAGGACACTTTTATTCTTTTACAGATTATTTAGCTATGATAACAATTTCTGATTGTTAAGTTATTTTAAAACCAACTTTGTAAGGAATGTGCAAGTTGATAATGGGACTAAATAAAACAGGAAGGATCCTGCCTCAGTCAACAACACTTACTGGGAGAAAAGACCTCACTCCTACAAGTGGCTACTGGCTACTTCACCTGGTAGTACCATATACTCTCTGAAGACCAGGTCATTGGTTTTACTGAGAGCAGTCACAACACTCTCATAGTGACTGCTCTCCAAAGTAGATAAGGGGAGCACACACAGTGATGGTGAAATTTCTCTATAACTGTCTGAACTTGTGTGATGAGCTTTTCTCCCTTCTTTCTGTATGTAGTACAGGTATAGGTACAGGTTGATTTTGGGAGTTATGCAAATGTTATATCCCTGAACAAACAGATAGTCACCGAAATGATCACTTCATTGTCTGTGTTGATCCCTGACATTTTTCTTTTTTAAAAATAATGTCATGGTATTTATACCTTTATTTTTATGTATTCTGATGTGATGCTGAGGATTGAACCCAGTGCCTCACACGTGCCAGGGAGGTACCCAACGACTGAGCCCCAGCCCCAGCCCCGATATTTTTCATGAGACCATCTGGAATGGCATTAACCTGCTGTTGCATCCATGGCAGGTTGGCATGTATCTTCCTCTCTCTCTAGATGCTCATGGATTCATCTTCAGAAATGAAATACTTATTTAAGCTTTTCCCCCATTCCCTTAGGCCAACTGCATTCTTTAAGTTTTTATTAATAAATGTACTTGGAAAAGTGGAATGACTATTATACTAGGTCTGGTACATTCTGTTGAGAGGCTAAACTGAGGAGGCTACTGAATCTTTTCAAGAGACGATTCCCAGGGTCCACCTTGACAGCAACCAGACCAGAGACTTAAGACTGGTCCTCTAGAGCTGCTGTGTGTACATTGTCCATCTTCTTCTCTGGAGGTTCTTCATCTGAACTTCTTTGAATTGGGTAAAACTCTCTTGTCTGTAGCTTTAAAGATGCTTGTGAACCTCTAAACACTTGCTGTTTCTTCTTAAATATCAGAACTAATAGTAAAGATAATTAACATTCCTCTAATAGAAAGATGAGAAAATGAAGAAGTGTTTACAGGGCCATTTGGCAATATCCAGCTTAAATAATGGAAATGAATTAAAATTATGTCTAAAAGACATGGATTATTATAGCATCAATTAACAATTTTCACTATAGTTTTAATCAAATAACGAAGTGTTTATTTCCTGAATTCAGCAATGGTTCCTGAAAACATGCAGAAAGTATTTACTTTATGCCAGAGCAGGCCATTAACTTTTTGCTCTCACCTATTGCAAATGAACCAGTTCTTGAATTTTATGGCTTCTATTAACTTATACAGTGAAGAAATCATGTCCAAAGCTTATAAAGTTGGATATACTCCCAGGAAACAAGAATATTATTAATTTATTTGTTTTGGTAATACCAGGAACAGCATCTCAACAAGTTCTGATAACATAATTTTTAATATTTCAGAGATATTTTTATGCTTATGCTCTGGCATTTTCATTTGAAGTAGTAAAAAATACCTTATAGTTAATGAAAAACTAAAGTTTCAAAAACTTGCTATTACATTTAAAAAAACAGTTTCCAGGTTAAGATGGGTCATAGAAAGAACAAAAATGTATATTCGACAAGAATCCTCTTCGAAAAGTGAAATCACACTAGGTTTTTCAAGCATGATGGTATCTAATCCAAGGAATAAAATGCTTTTTTTTTTTTTTTTTTACACACTGTGAAGTGCTGGGAACAAGGTCAGGGCAAGCTGTGAGAACTCTCAGATGCACTGTAAGCTTTTAGGTAACCAAAGAATCATAGATCAGGTGCCCATGATTAGATTTTCTTCAATACTGTATTTCCAGGAGAATACTCAGAGACCACCACAGAAACCTCATGTTTGCCATATGTTTACTCACCAGCCCAGAGAAATGTTAGTATGGCTTCTTCATTCCCCCAATTCTTCACCAGAGATTTTTCTTGATAACTCTGCTAGCTAGGGCTGCTGGTGAACACATTTCCCAGATTTCTAAACTCTGTGATGCCAGGAGGGTAAAGAGAGGCACAGTAATGCTGTGGGGTCAAAAGATTAGGAGGAGCAGCATGATTTATTATGAATGCTCCCGAGTCTCTTTTTAAGACAGGGTATCTCTCCATTTGAGATATTGGACATTACTTACCAAAAAAGCAAATTGTATAATGAAATAAAGCAATATCATCAACCCTGCTTGGTACCACATTACTAGCATAATTTACTCAGGGAAGGAAAGCCCACCCACCATTTTTACAATGGTAGCTATCATTGTCTGCATTTCTCATCATCTGTGAACACAGTCATCTGTACATCTACTTTTTCCTGTATCTTTCACACTCTTATTTACTTCTTTACTGCATTTTAACAGATATTGCAATTGTTATATAGGGATGAATCTTCTGCTGTTTCCTAATAATTATTTTCCTGCATTTCTCTCATTTCTATGTGGAATTTTCTCCCATTTGTATCCCTTCTCACCCTGGTAATTGACTTAACACCATGGTCGTGGTTAAGATATTCATATTCGGGAAAGACCTGTGAAATACTATTTCACCTATTACTGGATGGATGCCAGACATTGTAATTGGGCAGTTGGTGAGTTGAGTTCTTCCCTTCTTGGTTGCTGGTGATTTCTACCTCAGTTAAGTTTTGGGAAGAGCAAAGGCTAAGGAGAGATACAACATTCATTGTTTTTCTCCTGCAAAATTTTAGATGTGATTCATCCACCACATCTATCTTACTTTTCTTTGAGTTCTTTTGCTTACGCAGTCTTCATATCTGCTCCCTAAGCACCATTGTCTCTTATGGCAGTACTCTGAACTTGGCTGTTCCCAGAATAGCTTAATATCTGAAATATGTTCTCACATTTTCCAATTGAACTTTACTGTCTGTATTTCCCTCATTTAATGACTTGTTCTCTGATCTCACCTGGATCTTCAGTTCTTTTACCACTCTTAGTCTTCTAATGTATTATTTACAAATGTAATGTATCTCTTTACAAATGCTATTTCATTTGAATCTTGGATTATCTTGACTTGAAATTTCAGTATATAATGTTAATTCCTGAAGAAGGACCAATTAGAGTCCAGTGGATTGCCATTTAAAAAAAAAATCTTGTAATCCCTAATCACTAGTCTAATGATTGACACATAGAAAAAACTCAGTTTGTTAAATGAATAGATGAACACAACTTTCTGTTTCTGTACTTCTATTCCTGTGATGCTGAAGTCATGTAACTTTCAGACCATTTACAGATTCTATTTTCAAGCAGCCTTTGGTCAAAATCTTTTTGCTTATTCCTTGTTGCATATTGTCTCTTCCTGGGTTTCGTAGGAAATAAATGTTTGAAGCCAATATTAGGAGCTCTATTTATTATGAGTTCAATTCAAGAAAGCCGAGGGGAGAGGAGAGTGAAGCAGGGGAGAAGGAACTGCAAATCTAGAAGAGTTGTTGCTGAGCTGGTCACAATAATGTCTCACAGATGTCATTGAAAACCACCACCGAGTGCTTCTTCTCCAAATAATCCATCCAGAACATGGAGGGTACCTGCATTTTATCTGCTAGTAACTGCCTTCCACTGTGCTGTCTCCCTCACACTTCTGGGTTCTATCCATAATGATGTTGAGAATGTCCTATGGCGTCTTGCACTTTAGCACCAAGAAAAAGTCCTGGTAAGAGGTAAATGCCATCAGGTGTAGTTCATGAGTACAGGTCCAGGTAGATACCATCAGGTGTAGTTCATGAGTGACATGTGAGACCTGGTGCAGCTCCTGTGTGAAATGACTCTATCTTGTAGTGGCAGCTACAACAATCTGGCCATACCATCAAGGGAATAGCACGAGCTGTGGCTGGGGATTCTCTGACTAGAACACAAGTCAAGTGTACAGATCCAGGCTGGCACATGAATTAGGCTGTCACTTTCATTCCCTATAGAAGTTTTCACAGTTATTATTACTAGTATTATCAGGTAAAAGGGAAGTCTGGGTTGGAAACTAGTTACGAGTGGCATATTCGTGATTTTTTTTTGTTACTGAGATTTTTTTATTATTTTAAAGGATAGGATATGTTATATTTATATTTTATATTATACTCACATTCGAATGTGAGCTTTTTTGGCTAAACAACTCCATGAGTAGGTTTGTATAATATTACTATACTAATTTTGAAAATGAGACAAAGACTCAGAAAAGTGGAAAGTTTTGTCCAGAGTCACAGGTTTGAGTATTTTAGGGAATAGAACTTGTGTTTAGAACCAAAAGTCTTGAACTTTAATTCTAGTCCTGTATTTTCCTTCTATATTGTCATTTCCTAAACTCAGAAGCATTATTATCCAGACCAATTTAGAGTGATGGACTTGGCCATTGTTATGGTTTGGATGTGAGGTGTCTCCCAAAAGCTCATGTGTGAGATAATGCAAGAAAGTTTCAGAGAAGAAATGATTGGGTTATGAGAGCCTTAACCCAATCAATGAATTAATCACCTGGTGGGATTCATTGACTGGTAACTGAAGACAGGTGGGGTGTGGCTGGAGGAAGGGGGGCATTGAGGGCATGACTTTAGGGTATATATTTGTATCTGGCAAGTGGAGTCTCTCTGCTTTCAGATCATCATGTGAGCTGGTTCTCCCACCCCCCACTCTTCCATCATGGTGTTCTGCCTCACCTCAAGCCCTGAGGAATGGAGCTGGCTGTCTATGGACTGAGACTTCTGAAACATGAGCCCTCAAATAAACTCTTCCTCCTCTACAATTGTTCTGGTGGGGTCTTTTAGTCACAGCAGGGAAAAAGCTGATTGAAACAGTGATCCTTTGATTTCCAGTGGGCTCATTAAACACCTCAACCACATTTTATGGATGTTTGTATATCTGGACAAATAGAATCAGGAGAGAAAAGGAGTGAGAAAAAATGTGGTTGGTTGGCTTATGACTTCTATGTGTTAGAAGCAAAGCAAGCCAGTTTTCTCTGTTTATTTTGAAAATAACCACAGGTTGAAATTGAAGAGCAATTGATTCCCATTAATGAAACAAAACAAAACAAAGCAAAACAAAACACACAAAGACAAGATCCTTCCTATTCTCATTTTGTCTCACCTGACAGTAGATCATTTTGGTTTTTAAGTTGCAATAATTTAAATAATTGACATTATTATTTTAGAAGAGTGCATCCCATTGAGTGATTGCTTGAGGATAAAATGTATAAATTAAATTTAAGTACCAGTATTTTTCCTTCCAAGAATATAGTGTTAAATAAAATTTCACAACTAAACATGCTCTCAGAATATTACAAAGAACTATGATCACAGGTAACAGAATTTAGTATAACTGGTTTGCAATTGCAAACGATCCTGGTCATATTGCTGTACAAGTATAAATAAATGAATGGAAACATGATGAAAATGTTGGCCTTTTTCAGTTGCCAGCAAATGATGTAGTTTTTATGTCTTAAAAATATATAGTTTTCTCCTCTCCTGGTGCAAATAGTCATTTAATAACAGAGTTATCTCTGCATGTCCAAAATAGATTGAATTAGTCCCCATTACTCAAGTTGGATACTGCAAACCATTTATCCTGTTTGTCTTTGGTTTCCTCGCCAAGTCTTTGCATTTACATCTGCATTATAACTTAGCTGGTGCTGACCTTCCAAATCAATCATATATATTTGTTGTTTTAAGTATTTCTTAATAACAATTTTCCAGAATGATTTTGTTTCCTAGCCAAAAAATAAAGTAACATCAAATCATGCAGGCTTCTTGCCAGCATCAAATATGGGTGTAAATTAAATGGCATAGTTGGGAGCCAATTCAATATTTTTTTTTCTTGATCCAGAAGAGATAATTAGCACATCTGTAAAAAGCACATAATTTTTATTATCTGTGAAGACTTTACCACAATGAATACATCATTACCTGCACAAATAAAAAAGTAGAATGCCACAATTCATTTTCTGAGCTGCTATGATTGGGGAAGAAAAGCAATCCGACTTTATCTTTTTCTTTATAATTAGCATTGCTGAAACAACTTTAAAGGCAGAGCCAAAAGAAGATAAAAATGTAGACCGGTAACAAGTTGGAAAGAGTTTATTATAAAAGAGACCTGTAATTATTTAAAGAATGTTCTGAATAGAAAGACTTGTGTTTTGAAAGTGTGGGGAGCTGAGCAATAGGAAATTCCGGGCCTGCTGATACTATAGTACTAAGAGAAGGAATATAAAGGAGAATTTAGACTCCCTTAGAAGCTGAGCTCTGGAAAAGGAATATATTAATGGCTTGACAATGAAATATGCAAATGTATCCTTAAATTGCTGATAGAGTTCACAAGGCCAAGCTGCGTAACAGAGCAGGAATCAGGATCTTGGGGATATAATCTTTGATCTCGAACCATTGTTTATGTTCTTTATGAATCCTGGTTTTGTCATAAATAAAATTGTGATAAAGACTTTGACATTTTCCAATTTGCCAGTAGGCTACGGGCCAGGATTTGTCTGGATCACTAAAACCCAATTAAAGGGATTCGTACATTTTCTCAGGTTGTGTTCTGACTTGGGTTGCTGGGAACACACCAAGTGCTCTGTTATCAAATGGCATCCATGCTTAGGTGAGGAGAACCCGAAGTGTCCCAGGTGAGTGGAGATGGACTCTTAACTTAGATGCTGAGGATTATGCACATAGTATTTTCTGTCAAAAAAAAAAAAAAAAAAAAAAAAAACCTCTCAGGCTACATTTCAGTCCTGTGGCAACTCAGATTTTCTCTCCCTCTTCCATTTTTTTTTTCCTTTAAAAGGTCATGTGGCTAGTTTGCCTGCTCCTCTTCCACCATGGGCATATCTGAAGCTTCCCATCATGGCTTCTCTACCCTCCTTTACCAATTGGAGGAAGGATCCAGTAAGTAACCTGTTCTTGTTACTCAGAATAACATAAAGCTCCTTTGAAATTTTAGATTAATTTTAACCAGTAGCCCACCTTCATTTTTTTTTTTTTTTTGTATAGTACTTTTGGGGGAGGACATGTGCTGTTCCAGGCACACAATTAGACATTAGCAACATAAAAACGAGTCTGTCCAGTTGAAAAGGCACAGTTCTCTTCTGGAAGAAAATCAGTGCCAGAGAAAAACACATAATTTAAATAACATGATAATCTCTTATATCCGTAGGATGACTGCCACTTAAAGAAACAAAACAAAGAATGAAATCAGAAAATGTAAGTGCCGACCAGAATATAAAAAAATCAGAAGCACTTGTGCACTACTAGTGGGAATGTAAAAGGTACAGTCACTATGGAAAACATTAAGTTTTCTCAAAAAAAATACAAATAGACTTACCACATGATCCAGAAATCACACTTCGGGACATATGTGCAAAATAATTGAAAGTAGAGTCTCAGAGAGAGATTTGCATACTGATATTCATAGCAACATTATTCCGAATATCCAAAGATGGAAGCAACCCATGTATTGATTGATGGATGAATGAAAAAGAAAATGTTATATACACACACATTGGAATATTTTTTCAGTCCAAAAGATAGACAATTCTGATACATACTGCAACATGGATGAACTTGGAGGATATGGGGCTAGGTAAAATAAACCTGTCACAAAAGAAAAATATGGTAGGACTCGAATATCACATAGGAAGAGTAGTCAAATTGATACAAAGTGGGAAAATCGAATTGAGAAGTGGGAAAATTGTCTAGTGGGTAGAGTGTCAATTTTACAAGAAGAAAAATCTGGAGATTGCACAATGCTACTAAACTGTACACGTACTAATGGTTAAGATGTTAAGTTTTATATATGTTTGCTACAATTACAACAATTAAGATGTTACAATCTATTATAAAAGTATGAATTCCAAAGGGTTCTATGAACACAGAAAATACCAACAACTTGAGGGCCGAGATGGAATATGTAGAGAAGCTGATTTTTGAAGCTGTGGATGGGACTCCTCAGCAAGCAAGCAGAAAGGCATTTCAGAAAGAAGAATCAGTGGGTAAAGGCAAATGCCATAGTGTGCAAAAGCAGAACCTGTTGGAATATAAACAAAGGGCAGAAAAAACAATTATAAGGTAAGTACAGATCCTGAAATTTTTTGGGATAAATATTTGGGAGTGCTGTACTTCTGAGCCACAAACCCAGCCCTGAAACATGAATTGCTTTTGTGAATGCAAATCATTGTTATCTGGATAAAAGAGAGCTGGCTAAAAGGTAATTTTAATTTAGCACTAGCACTCCAGGTGAATTTTATTCTTTCCAAACATCTCCTGAGCTCCAGTGACCACATCCTCACCATCAGCATTAAGGGTCATCAGGAGAGACTCAGATTGAATGGGAGTAGTCAGCACATACACAGGATCCACAGAAAAGGGTGGAAGGAAAAGGTTAGAAAAAGAAAGTCAATGAAAATGCAGAGCCAAGGGACTCATACTTCTTCGTTCAAAGTTTGCAACCTGAACCCAGCAAGTAGGCAGGAGTTACCTGTAAAACATACAAGGTTACTCAGAAGATATTTGTAATGTGGGGTTTTTGAAATATGAATTGATTTTTTTAAGAATATTTATTTTTTAGTTATAGGTGGACACAATGTCTTTATTTTACTTTATGTGGTGCTGAGGATGTAACCCAGTGCCTCATACATGCTAGGGGAGTGCTGTATTTCTGAGCCAAAAACCCAGCCCTGAAACATGAATTGCTTTTGTGAATGCAAATCATTGTTACCTTGATAAAAGAGAGCTGGCTAAAAGGTAATTGCATTTTGAGATACAAAACATCAATCAGAAATGTGGCATGGAGTTTTTAGCAATACTAAACTTGAGGCTGTCAAATGACTTTTTTTTTTTTTACATAGTTCTCAAAGCATTTTGGGTATGATGACTGCTACTGCTATGCCCAAGTGGCCCTATTGGTTAGTTCATTTTCCTTATTTTGGGGGATGAAGATCCACACTTTTTTCTTGGCTTGTATGTGGAACATACATCAATGATGTATTATAGTGGAGTTGCTTTTTCATGGTAAGACCAGCATATGAATTTTGATATGCATGAGTTTTCATGCATATGAATTTTCAAAAAAACCCCATAACCATGAATCTGTTTATTTATTTATTTGTTTATCTATCTATCTATCTATCTATTTATTTATTTATGGTGCTGAGGATTGAAATCAGGGCCTTGCGCATGTAAGGCAAGCACTCTACCAACTGAGCTATATCCCCACCCCCCCACCCCCAATTGTCAATTTAAAACTGAAATAAAAATATTCCATTTGAATGATTATTGGAATCAAAGGAAATAATACTTTACCCATAAACCAGGACACACAAGCATATAATTGACAACAATGACAAACTTTAAGAATAAGCAGCCTTCATCCAAATGTTCTTAGATTTCTTCTAGGTACCAAGCCCATTGAAAGTCTCTTATGGTCTTTCTAGTTCTAAAGCTACATGAGTTTATATTGCTTGTTTTAAATTATATTTGTTAATAGGTTACTTTGCTGTCCCCAAACTGGGACTTCTGATTCTAAAATGATAGCACCTGAAAATAAAATGTGAGTTGATTGACAGTGCATGTAGAATTAAACTTCTTAAAGATTTTTTGGCATTCTGGGCTTCAGTGAATTTGATTTTTGTTTCTAATTTCTGAAAAATTTACCCAAGTCATGGTCCTATATGGGAGCCATAGATCACTTTTTTGGTATAATTTGGTCTTCTCCATTCCCCTGTGAAAATCCTTGTAGGAAGCTCGATCCTAGAGGGATCCATGTTTGCCAGCAGCTCTTATGCAGACCCAAAGTGGTAAAGAAACTGTGTTTAAAAATCCCTGCCCTCCTAGAGGCACTGCAGAAGGAAATTGACAATTTACACTGTTTTATTGTGTGCAGGCATAAATAGGTAGCAATGAATCCCAACATTATGTATAATTATAATGCACCAATAAACAGAGAAAATCCTGTTCTGGAACTTAACAGTGGAGATACCCTCCAAATGGATTTGAAGTCTTTAAAAATCACTTTAAAAAAAGTAAACTAGCGTAGATAAATCATCTGGGCCCATTTTTGTAAGGACAAAGTCTGACTTGCAAAAGAGATTTAAACTCTTCTGGTGACAACGATCCTATTTCCAATCCCAAATTAGTAAGTAGAGACTCATCATAAGTGCAATTCAGGGTTTTCCGATAAAAAAATCTCTTCTTGGTTTGGAAGATAGCTGAGTTAAGTGAGAATGAATGGACATATCTTTCCAAAGTTATCCTCATTTGTATCTCTATGTTACTTGCAAAGAAGGAACTGCCTCTGAAGCTACCAACACAATGCTTGAAATTTACTGTACTTTTCTAGGACTGGTACTTTACTAGTATCAGTACTAATGTGTTCAATGCCATTAATAAATATTGTATGCTATTTTTTCTACTAAGAATGAGAACATGCTGGTATTCTTTATTTATAAAATAAAATTGTCCTTATCAAGCAGAGGGAGACAAAATAACTGTGGCTTTGTTTTAAAATTCTCAGTGTGTGCTTATTATTATAATACTTAGCATTATTATTATTTCATTATTATTGAAATAATCATAATTGGTTCCAAGGTAAATTCATTTAAGAATACTTTAATATCATATGTCTGTGTATGTACAAATTAAATTTAATCCACATTCTAAGGACTGTTAGTGTGCACTTGAAGGACTTTAATAAGAATTCCACACTCTAGAGGTTTTGATGGCAAATAGCTCAAGTTCAGCTAAACACACAACAGAGGATTTGTTAATAAGTATGAAGAATGCTAGAAATAGTCTTTTCCTTGATGAAATAAATAGTTCTTAAGTTATAAAAAATTGTCTAGACAAACCGTGTGCTGCCCCTGTGTGAGTAAGTGCTAGAATCGGGCAAACCTAGCGGGATCATAGTTCCAGTGTTGAGTGGACATTCTAGATGCCCACATGGTCCTTTACCCCACTCTTAAGTAGAACGGCTCTGTTTACTTAAACACAAAGGTTAGCACATCCAGCCATGACAATGTAATTGTTCTCCTACAGTAAGAAGCCCATGCCAAGTGCTTGTCAGAATGTTTAGAACAGAGCACAGGAATGTCATTAAGTTTAAAAAAAAAGTACATTGCATGACTATTCTAAAGCATCTTTGCTTTCGATTATTTGAATTTGTGGCAGATTTGGTCTACAAATGTAGACCATTATTGTATTTTTAAAATTTAGGTCTTTATTGTATTTTTTACCTGATTAAAAAAATTAGTTCTTACGTGCATCTCATTGCTAGAGATGTTTCTGAAAGAACCCCTCAGTTGTTAACAGCCATACTTTCTTGCGTCCATCTGAAGTGGTGTTACGATGGTTAAAATTATGTGTTAAAGTCAGGTTTTCTCTCTAGGTTTGTGAGCTCTTTGGATAAACCTTATTCTTCTTTGTACCCAGGAAAACTGCCACATTGGTAGGCTGGCTCAATTGCTTTCCTCCCTCCCTCCCTCCCTCCCTCCCTCCCTTCCTTTCTTTTCCTCTTCTTTATTTCATTTATTGTCTGACTATGTCTCATTAACCCCTTAATCTATCTATCGTATATCACCTATTTCTAAACCATCACTAAGGTTATATTTAGAATTGGGAGACTTATACCTTTGAAATCTGACCACTTAGAGTTCCTGCTGGTGATGTTAGACAAAATAATGACATATGATTATTTTTAAGGGTAGCAGAGGACATTATTATGGCCTTTAAGCTTTTTAGGCCAGGAGCTTTAGATTGTGTATCTTACATCAGTTTAAAATTGTTAAAATTGTTAGAAAACTCCAAAATGGAAGCTTCCAAACATTAAGTTTAACATGCTTGAGGAGAACTTTACAGATCAAAGCAGTCATGAGCTTTAACAAGTGCTTAAAAAATAAAGTAACTCAATCAGGTTTGAAAGGAAGTACATTATGATAGTTGTTGACATGTGTTCTTTTCAGTGATGATTATGTATTAGCTAGGCTTCAAAATTTATTTTATTATAATAATTAAATTATTAAAGATAAACATAAAGACTCAATAAGTCTGAACAGTATTACACTTTTAACATTGTTCGAGTAAAGAAATTACTTGATTCTCTCTCTCTCTCTCTCTCCACACACACACACACACACACACACTTCAAATTTTCCACAAGTATAATTTACACACCAGGCAGTAATGATATTCCAGCAACTCTGAATGACTCTATTCTTAGGTTCTCATTAGCAGAAATAGCTATTTCTAAAACTGCTCAGATTTCCCAAAATAAGAATTCAGACAAGAAGTTTAAAAAGTTAAAAAGCTAAAGAAAAAAAAAACAATTAAAATTTTATTCACAGAAAACCATTGAAGGAACCTGTCCATTTTTAAATTTGAATGTTTAGCATTCTTAGATGGAGTTTAGTAAGAGGGTCCAGGCACAGTGGTTGGGTCTTAGGATTCTGTGTGGAACAGGCATTCGGACTTGACTTTCAGGGTCTGGTTTTTATTTTCTTATTGTTTTACTCTGTAGTTCACAGCTATGTCCTAAGCTCTGGAATCATGGTTTCCACTTATGTTAAGAAAGGCCTTGGAGATTCTTAGAGCATTAATAAAATTTGATCCCTTATTTCTTATGCTAATTGATATTTACTCTAGGCATGTGGTATTTCTCACAATGGGGACAAAATTCTCCTCTGAATGAAAGGGTTTGGTTAGCCTGGGCAATCAGTTAATCTAGCTTTCTGATCCTGACACTTGCACTGGATTTCCACATGACCTTAGGAGGTGGATTAAACTGTCAATGCTATAATCAACCAGGACTTAAACTTGGGCTAAGCTTACAGAAATCATTTTTGTCTTGTTCTTAATTAATACCTGCCAGGAGGCTGGCAGGATTTGCTCCTGAACATAAGGAATTATTTGAACATAAGTCTACATTTTAATTTCTAACACATTTGCTCATGGAGGGAAATATAGAAGCTAAAACCTGCCTCAAACAAATGACAAACCAAATTATTTACTTTATTATTGTAATATTATTAACAAAAATGTTTATTTTCTTTAAGTTTACAAGAGGGGTTTAATTTGTATATGATAATTTTAATAATATATTTTAAAAATATATTTTTTATTTTTGTAATAATAACTTAACATTTAATGTATACCTCTTATTTCCAGGCATTGTCTTAGGATATACGTATTTATACCTAGCTATATTCATACATGTATGCATATATATGTACATATACATTTCTTAAAAGCATATATATATATATATATATATATATATATATATATATATATATCTCAATCTCTCTCTCTCTCTCTATATATATATATAAAATAAATATCCCTGAAACTTTCCTTGTACACATAGAACTGAACTGAATCATAGGTTAGTAAAAAATTTGCAAGGTCATCTACTTAGTAAGTAGAAGAACTAGAATTGAAACCTAGTTAGTCAATTGACAATCTACAAGATCATAATTAAACTAGCCTTAGTTACTTAATAATTTAAAAAAACCACTTTTATAAGGATTATTTTGTAATGGACACTACCACAAATACTTTATTTTTTTTCATTACTTTTCTTTTATCTTTTATCAGGTTCTCAACACTTTCTTCTCTTTTATTATTCAGTAGTAATTTACACATGGTACATTCACTTTGCATGTAAATTTTGAAAATTGTATACCCTGGAGTAACCTCTGCCATACCTGAGATAGGAAATGGGTGTATCACTCCAAAATTTCCTCCTGTTGCCCCTTTGTAGTCAATCTCTCAGCTGAATTTTTTGGCAATAACATGCATACAGTATGCAATCTTTCAAAGCATTTGCTTATATTATAATATTCATTAAGCCTCAAAGAAAATCTAGGACATAGGTAACATAATATTGCTATTCTCCTTTTATAGATAAGGGAGTGTGGCACAGAGGAGACAAGTGAATTTCCCATGTCTGCACAGTGAATAAGTAGTAGATCCAGAATTTGAATGCAGGCAGCTTAGCCTCAGAATCCAGGCCTTGAACTGTGTGTGTGTGTGTGTGTGTGTGTGTGTTTGTGTGTGTGTGTATGATATAAGATGCAATATATATAAGAAACACCATCTTATACATGTTAGCAATTAAAGGTATTGATCAACTATTGTGAGCAAGGCTCTGTGCTATGTTTTTAGCAGACTTAATTATTTTATAAACTCTCCCAAGGTATTATTCTCATTTAATGGAAGAGGAGATTAGGTATTAGGTATTTATAGCAAACATTTTTGAGATAGAAAGATGAAATGGGGGAGATGAAGAACTTTTCCAAACTCACAAAATTAATAGATGAATAATGAGTTCAATTCTGATCTGTCTGATTTTAAGACTCACACTATTTTTCCCATATCATATTGTCTTTTAGTTTCTCTTTATACATTGTTTCTGTGTGGGTTCTGTGCATTAGGGACATTAAATACTCATGAGAATGTGGACAGCAGCAAGACTAAACTAGCATTACTTTAACAAGGGAATGAATAAAGCAACAAAATTTGACTCCAGTGAGTGATATCAATCGCAATAAAAATCAAATGAAAAACAACTCATCAAAGAATAGGCGCAGAGCTAAATAATGAAAAATTATAATCAATACTACCAAGTTTTCTTTCTTTAAGCTATTTTCAGAATAAGCACATGTATATGCATTTATGTTTCAAAAATATACAAATCTATTATTGTTACTCATTCAAAATTTGTCTTGATAAATGGCTTCTCCAATTAATTTTCACTCTAAATGATGATAGCCAGAATCATATCTTGCCAGTTTGAAAGCTTACTAATAAATAACAGAATTAATTATTTTCCATTCTGTGGTGTAATGGACTATTTTTTTAAACTTAATGACACGCATAAGGAATTAGTTTTGGGTTTTATTTTGTACATATGTTATTAGTTATTCACTGTGGACATGTGTCTGTACTGACCTATGCGAAAGGTGGTAATGCCACTTATCTTTAGGGATAACATGCTATTTGCCAGTGACTTAAATGGGTGACATCACTTCATCAATCATCTTTTATTTTTCCAGCTGTCTTGTCAAGAAGGCTGCTGATTCAAGTATTCTCCAACGTTTTATGTTGAACATGAAGGTCTTCTAAAAACAACTAAGGCGAGTTGTTATATATAATACACAGAAAACACATAGCTCATGAGAACTCGAGGAAAATGAGATGCTAGTTGGGTTTCATTTTTTTTAAAAATAAGCATAATCTCTAGATAAGGATTTTAAAAGTAATGCAGGTGGGACCTGGTAATTTCCACTCTATCATTAACTCCCAAAGTGTCCATGTCAAAATTCTGTTTACTTACTATCTTTGCTGAATATTATTGTCCTGAGTCAAAAGTGGGAAAACCCTTAGACTTCAGGAGTTGTGACTATGTTCTTAGGAATAAGATGCAATTGGCTTCCATAAATTCCTAAACACACTTTCAAAAGGTGGCCTGAATTTCTATCAGTTAGTGCCTTTATTTGAAAACACTCTATAGGCTAATATCTGAGTTGTTTTAAAATTAATGTTTATTTTTAACTATTTACTTCTTATGTTTTTGAGAAAACTATTTTATTTCTATAATTACCACTGTTTGGCTGTTGCCATTACCAAATTTCACACTTTGAATGAAGCTTCCTGTGTTGAAGAGAGTAATAGACCATCTTTGAGTCCTCTATTTTGCAATTACAGAGTTTATTAGGATGGCATTTTATAAAATATAGAAATGTCTCTTTTATAGCCATTTAGTCATTTATTATACTTACTATTTAAAAATGATGCTCAAATGTACTTAATGGCAGAATGATTGTCACAGTTATGCAATTGTCAAAACAAAACTCTTAATTAAAAATGAAGAAACACACTTGGTTGGTCCCAAAATGTTGGTTCCAATGCTTGGTTGGAAAATATTTACATTATCCTTATATTTTGACATTTTATGCCAAGAAGTTTCAAAGTAAGAAGGAGAAAATGTCTCTGTGAAAGAAAAGATTGGGTGAGATGGTAACAATATCCAGCCTACAGAATATTGGTAACAATATTGGTAACAATGTAGCAAAGATCATGTGAAAGCACGTGGTCCACTACCAGGCACAGAGTATGGTTTAGTATATTTTATGAATCAAACCTCTAGCTCTATTATCTATTTGGAGTAAAGGGTCCAGCCTCATAGCTTGAGTTTTAATGACCACTATCCATTATTCTGCTTTTAAGGGGTATTCTGATAACACTAAGAACCCAGCTCATTTCTAAATCTTGCTGTAAAATTTATGCTCTTCTGAAATTTGACCAGTGCCAGAGAATCTCCTTTTAATTCCTCACACATAAACTTTCCTGATAATTATGCTTTATATCAACAATAGAACACTGATCATCCAATTTATGGTTTACCTCTGTTTTGTATCCGCCTTGTTCTCCTTAAATTTTGGCTCTTCCTTTTTGTAGATCTTTCATTTGAAGAAGATTAAGGACTAGAAGGAGAGTTGAAAGTGAAATAATTTACTTTCACAATGATATTTAATATTTCATGATCATATATATTTGATCTATAATTAGGTAGGAGTAAGACAATATGGTTTGTACCAGTTATATATTGCAAGCCACCCCAAAACTTAAAGGCCAAAACTACATTAATACTTATCTGGCTCATTGCTATGGTTGAACAATGTTCTAAATGTTCACGTGTTCAAAACTTAATCCTCAAATTCTTAAGTTGATAGTATTTGGAGGGGGCTTTGGGAGGTATTGGTTAAATGAGGTCATAATAGTGGAACCCCCATGATGGGATTAGTGGCTTTATATAAAGAAGAGGTCTTGAAGTTGCATGTTCCTGTTGTGTCACCATGTGAAACCCTTTGCCATTGTTATGATACAGCAAGGAGGCACTCACCAGAAGCAAACTCGTTATTAGATTTACAGCCTACAGAATAATGGGAGAGAAATTCCTTCCTTCCTTCCTTCCTTCCTTCCTTCCTTCCTTCCTTCCTTCCTTCCTTCAGTCCTTCCTTCCTCCCTCCCTCCCTCCCTCCCTCCCTTTCTTCTTCTTCTTTTTGTTTTTAAATAAATTACCTAGTCTGTAGTATTCTGTTATAGAAGCAGAAAGCAGACTAATACACTTATGCATTTGCAATATGGGCAGGGTGTGATAGGAACAGCTTGCCTTTGTTCCATATGGCATTTTCTGAGGAAGACTGTCAGGTGACTTGGAGGATTCCCTTTCTGGATATCTTCCCAACATTGCTGGCAAGTCAGTGCTGGCTGGGGCTGAAAAAACAGTGAGGGCTATGAGCTACTAAAAAGAAGCAGTGCTATTATATTCTACTTTGGTCTACTTTTATAAAAGATAATTTACATCTATGCCAAATAACCATTCATTCATAAAAGTCATTATTGAGCACCAATTTTGGGGCCTGATGCAGTTCTAGCACGAAGAGTATAAAATAATTAAAAAATAAAAAAGCAAAATAACAACAAAACTAAAAAAAAAACCAATAAAAAGAAAGTTTCCCTCTTTATGACACTTTCTAGCAAGAGACATATAGTAAGAAATAAAAATAAGAAAATATATATAATATATTTTGAGTTTATCAGTGCTGTGGTGAAAATACTACAAAGAAGGGCAATAGGGAGTTTGAAGGATCCATGTTGTGATTGATATTATGTTGGGCAGGGAAGGCTTGTCTTGACAAAGTGATAGTTGTTGAAGGACTTGAAGAAAACAAAGGAGGAAGACATACGATTATCTGAAGGAAAAGCCTTCCAAGCTGGATAATAATGGTAAGTGCAAAGTGTTGGAGATGGGTGTGTGCCCAGAGAAAAATATGACAGAATAGACAGGGCAAAGAAAAAATTAAAATTAATTCAGAGATATAAGGGGGACAGAAACATACTTTTAAAGTTACGGTAATGACTCTGCATTTTATGTAACAGGAAATAGAAAGCACTGGAAGGTTCTAGGCCAAGTAGTAGCATAATTTAATGTACATTTTAACCAAGAAAGAAAATATACAGTTTAGAACTCAATTAGAACTTCCAATTAGTATGTGGTCGCAATTCATTTTGTCATTTACCAAATTCAGATATCTTAAAATTTGAAAAAAGGTACACATAAGTGATGATAAAGATATTTTTTTAGGATTCAAATTTATCGATATATTGAATGAGTTTAAAAGAGAAATAGAGAAGTCAAGAACAACTCCACAATGATGTTTTCAATTTTTGTCTGAGTAACTGAAAAAATGAAATCACTTTCAAATTAGATAGCAAAAATGAGAAGGAGATAATTAGGACTTTGAAACCCAATTAAACCTGGATCATACTACTAAGTTCCAAAGCCTTCCAACATTTAGAGATCAGAGACACAGCAAACCAGCAAAAGTGGTTCAGAAGAGGCCAATGATTAGAACATGTGATGAAGTAGAGGTCAAAGAATAAACTATTCCAGGAGTGAGGGAGTGACTCAAGTTTTGGAGGTGCATCACACTCTTATGTTCAATTACAGGACAATAGTGTTCAGTGATTTTAGGAGAATGATCCAGCATCAATAATGAGGAAAATAGAAAACATATTTTGTTTCCAAAGAAGCCTGTATGGGAAACTGTCTGAAGAGCAAAAAGTTTAAAAAAATCAGTTAAAAATGACCACCTGATGAGGGGTTAATATGCAGAATTTATAAGGAATTAAAACAACTCAATAACAAATAATTCAACTAAAATTGGGCTAAAGAACAGAATAGCTTTTTCTCAAAAGAGAAAATACAAATGGCCAAAAAAATACAAATATTATATATATATATATATATATATATATATATATATATATATATATATATATATATAAATGTGGCATTTATACACAATGGAATATTACTCAGCAATAAAAGAGAATAAAATCATAGCATTTGCAGGTAAATGGATGGAGTTAGAGAAAATAATGCTAAGTGAAGTCAGCCAATCTTCCCAAACCAAATGCCAAATGTTTTGTCTGATATAAGGTGGTTTATTCATAGTGGGGTAAGGAGGGGGAGCATGGAAGGAATAGATGAACTCTAGATAGGGCAAAGGGGTGGGAAGGGAAGGGCCATGGGGTTAGAAATAATGGTGGAATGTGATGGACATTATTATCCAAAGTACATATATGAATACACAAATTGGTGTGAACATACTTTGTATACAACCAGAGATCTTAAAAATTTGTGCCCTATATGTGTAATATGAATTGTAATGCATTCCCCTGTCATATATAAATTTAAAAATTGATTAAAAAAGAATAGTCATATTTCAGTCATGTTCACATCTTGATCTTGTGATTAGATTTAGAAATATGGCAATGTGAAAGGAACATTGGAAGAGAATAGACAAAGCACTTGTAGAGATTACCTCTGAGGTGTGGAGTACTAGAGTGCTTTCTCTTTTGTTAGTGTTCTCCAGAGAAACAAAACCAGTAGAAAAAATTTATATCTATATCTTATATAATACACATATATCATATTTACTACAGAAATTGGTTCAGACATTTAGAGGCTGAAAAATCTCAGAATCTACCATCTGAAAACTTGAAGAACCAGAAAACCAATGTACTATCTAGACCCAAAGGACCAGGAACCAATAGTGCCAATGTCTGAGGGCCAGAGATGATAGGTGCCACAGCTCAAGGGAGAGCACATTTACACTCTATTTTTTTCTATTAGGGAGCCCCTGATGGACCAGATGATGACTGCCCACATTGGCGAGGGCAATGTCCATTACTCAGTCTACTGGTTTCAACACTAACCTCTTACAAGAACACCTGCTCAGATATGAACAGAAATTCTGTTTTACTAGCTATCTGGTAACCATCAATTTAGTCAAGTTGACACATAAAATTAACCATCATATCTTCTTCAAACTTGTCTGTTTATAAAGGTAATCATACTTATAAGCAAGCATGACATAAAAATGAATGAAGTAAATAAAAAGTCAAAATATCATAAAAGAGATGGATGGGGTTGAACAGAATCTTTTTTTAACTTAAAATTTATTTCAAATTTCTCAACTTTTAGCGTTTGAAGGAAAAAGGCCTAGCTTTTCATCTTAGATCCTACCATAAAATATGCACCTAGTAAACATTTGTTGAATTAAATGGGATGCATATTCTGAAATGAGCAAACCATGAAATAAATATGTCAGTTTGGGCTAAGTAAAAATTGCACTGTCCAACTCTGCATAGTCCAATTCAATTGTGGAGCTCATTATTTCAGATGAAAACATAAATTTATGTGGGAAGGATATGATAACAGATTAGTACCCCTAGGATGATTGAGAATAAGGGTACATTTTTAAAAAGTAAATTTTTAAAAAGATGCCATAGAAGAGAAAATTCTGTTCATGACATCATATCTCTTATCGACATTTCCAAAGGATATATAATTTGAATAACTATGATCCTGCAGACATTTTTACTAAGAATAATAACAATTTTAAGTTTGGGGGACATTTTGTTGTTCTTATGTTATTATATGTTGTCATCCTGGTTTTTATTCATGCACCTTTACATACTTAGGCTTTAAAATTCATAATTAGGACCTTCATTGTCAAGTTGATTTAATCTAATGAATTGCTTATATTACACAATTGCATGCTGGACATTACAATTTAATTTCTAAATTAGAGCATTCTGGGAAATCTCAAACTGGGGCACTAAATTTTAGAGGGATTTTTTGCCTTCTGAAATCCTTTATGAGCTGTATTTCAGTGAAAAGGAGTATTTATGCTTTGGACCTAGTACATTTGTATTCTTTGAAAATGTTCCCAGAGTCTATATCAATATATTATGTGTACATTTGAAATGAGGTTCCACACTTCATAAACCTATGTTCTGTATTAAACTTCATCTGGGAAGTCTGTATCACTTTTCTAGGGTGTAAAGTGATGGAAAAAATGAATCTTGTTTGAGTTGATGTTAGGTTACTTATGAAATGGCCTCTTGGGATATGAAGGAGAGTGGCTGGAAATTTGTGTGTGCGAAGTAGGCTGGAATCTGTTAAAGCTTACCTCCAGATAAGAGGAATGAGCTGGGTAATGAAATGATTTCAATAGTACAAAACATTTGTTTTTACTGTAGAAGTCATTGAACATGAGAATTGTCTACTTGGAATTTTTTTTTTCTTCCTGACAAGGAATTTCCTGCTCTTAAAGTATCTTTTCTAA
Organism: Marmota monax; assembly: GCF_021218885.2. NCBI lineage: Eukaryota > Metazoa > Chordata > Mammalia > Rodentia > Sciuridae > Marmota > Marmota monax. The sequence continues at coordinate 28,008 of NW_026692185.1, forward strand.
ATTTCTATGGAATTGTTTGCCAATGCAGTCCAGAAATCTTGTTACCCTAAGACAAGAAAATCGGTATTAACTTTCCTCATGCTAACATTTCTACTATTGACCCAGGATTAAAAAGGCAAAAGTGTTTCAATGCTGGAAACACTCTTCAAAATGAGTGACACCTGTTTCAAAAGGAAAAGATAGTTGAGTAAATGTTAGCAACAAAAATCCTGCTAAATTTTGACTGTGTGATTTGATTTTCACTGTGAGCTTTCCTTTTTATTGTGAAGTTAAAATATGAAATATTGTCATTCTTCACAAATTACAAGTAGCTCTGTTAGTTCAGTGCAAATGTACTTTTCCCCCCTCCATCATGTATACTAAGGAAATCAGTAATCCCTGAAAGAAACAGTTTGATTTTAAGACCCCCAATTTTACCTTTCATGTCTTTCTTAGGTAGCATTGCTTGAAGTTTCTCTTTAATATGGACTCTACTGCATTCAGCGTCTGAGAAAACAAAACTCCTATGCCTCTGTCATAACAGGAATATTTAAAAACAAAAATTTCCTAATTTTAATTGGCAGCTTCATTTGCAATTGATTTACATTTTTCTTTCCCCAGGATAATATGTTCAGAAGTTGAATAATAAGTGTTTCTTCTTGAATGCTATTTGCATAGAGTATTTTCTAATGATTATGGTGATTTTATTTTGAAAAAAAAAAGTTGTTGCTAGTAAGGGAAACTTAGGGAAATGTACAATACTAGTGTTTGTAAATTCTTATCCTTTTGGGAACAATATGAGTGGCATTATCTGGCATTGTGATCACTGTTGCCAGCTCTAGGCTTGGCCAGAAGAAAAACTTACTTCTGACTTGTTAAATTGGAATTCTGTAACCACAGCCCCAATTTCAAATCTACTATAAAGTATCTTTCCAGAACAGATAACTGTCAAAATCTTACCTAATATTAACATGAACTTCTTGCACATTTGGGTACAATTTTGGCAAGGAAGATGGGGACAAGGAGGAGGAGGGGTTAACAAAGAAAAAGAAAAAGAAGACACAGTAGGAGAGGAAGGAGAATAAATACGACAAGACAAAGATAATGAAAGTGAAGGAGAAAGGAAGAGGAAGAAAAAGAGGAAGATGAGAGAGAAAAGGAAATAGGAGAAAAGAAGAAAAAGTAATGTATGTGAGGTGAAAAAAAAGTGCTGTTTTATTAAAAAATAATCTAGTAGTAAAATAAATCACAGCCCAAGCCAAAATAGTCATTGTTTTTTAATAATGTTTTATAAATACTACGTTCTCCAAATTCAGCTTTGGAAATTTTTCCTTTGCCCCTGTGGGTCCCTGAGACACATTCCCCTTAATGCTGTTCTTGAGAGCTTTCTTGGTGAATGTTCGAAACAAGATAGCAGTTAAAGTACAGCTTTGGTCATTTAGCTTCATTTTGCCTTGGTCTTTATTTAGGTGTTAGACCTCTAGTATTTTTTAAAAAATCTTTAAAAGAGATATGTGTTTTTAGAAATATTTGAGAAACTTTGAAGTAACCCCGGTGTACAATAAAATAACATTGGTGCTTCAGCTTCTGTAGAGGCAGAAGCCTCTGATTCCTTGTACCTTTGTTTTGGAGCCATTGGACATTCTTGCTCTCAACTCTGTCTTCTTCTGTTAGTTGTAGCCTCTTCTTCCATGTCTAGGGTGTGTCCCAGGGTCAGAGATGGAATCCTGGGGAGATGTTTTAACCATGATGATCTAACATGGCATTTTCTGGCTAAACCACCATAAAGCTTTCATTCACTAAACATGAGTTTTTGGGAGTTTGGGGGCTCTGAGGTGGAACCCAGGGCTTCACAATTTCTTAAGCACATGCTCAACCACTGAGCTATATCCTTTTTCTCCTTGCTCATATAGCATTGTCATCTGCCAATTTTTATTTACATATTTCCTTAAATGGATTCATTGATTCATCAATTCCCTCTCATTTAATAAGAAATGAAATCTCTCAATTAACTTAAATTGGTATTTCTTGCCTTTCAAGAAAGAACATAATTGGGTTTGATACACTCAAGTCTGGTGAAACTATTCACATTTATCCATTTTTGCTTTACATTTTAAACTTTCAAGGATGTTTTTGACAATCATAAATGTTTAGACAGTATACCATCACATAACCCTTTTAAAGTTCCAGTGTTTAGCCTGATTATTCTTTGGATGTCAGGAACACCAAGCAAGTAGCAATTTTTGCAAGTATTTTTTTTGAGAGAGTTTTTTTTTCCTTCTGATCATATCACTCTGTGATTATTTTCTTTAGCTGACTCACTTGAAAGTGTATAAAAGGAAATTAACAACAGCAAGAGAATCGAAAGCATCTGAGAAGAAATGATTATCACACATTTTGAGAAAGAAATATTTGCCTGATTGTATCTGAGCTTAAAATACACATGCCTTCTTCAGCAAACTTGCAACCAATGAGTTCTGAGAAGGTGACAATCAATTTTCATCTAGGACAAACTTTTCCACAAGTTTTTTTTTTCCCAAAGAAATTATTTCAAAAACAGTTCATAGATTAAATAGCTCAGTTGCTGGCTTCCAGATGAGAAAATATATGTAGAAAAAAAGTTGCAAGATGAAGTGAGGTAGGAGAAAGCAGTTGTGATGTGCTATTGCACAGTAGGGAGACCACAAAGTACTATGCACATTTCAAAAAGTAGAAGAAAGGATTTTGAAAGTTTTCACCATAAAGAAATGATACATGTTTAAGGAGATGTATGTGTTCAAACTGATTTAAACATTATACATTTTACACATATATTGACATATGATGCATTACCTCATTAATATGTACAATTTTTAGGTTTTTGCATCAGTAAAAAAATAAATTTGCTAAACATTAAAAAAGAAAAAAGGATATAGTTAATGTAAACAACAAAACTAAAAGAAAGTGACTAAAGAAATGTTAACATAAACAAAAAATGAAAAAAGGTAATCAATGATAATTATGTTTTAAAAAAATGGGTTTTTGACTGACCGCAGCTCATTCAGCCATAGAACAGGTAATTTCAGGCTGCAATTCGCCTGCGGCTTGCAGACAGATTGCTAGGGTTCAGCGCCTGGGGGCTTCTTAAAATCTGATCTTATCGGAGTGAACACGGAGCGCGGGGCGGCCGAGTCCCGGCTCCCGGAACCGTCCCGGAACCGCCCTGGCTCCGGGCTGCGGAGCCTGCGGAGGCTGCTTCTTGGACCCTGCTAATATCAGAGCAAACACGAAACACCAAGAAGCCGAATTCCAGCTCCCGGAACTGAGCCCGCGGGGACTGCTTCTTGGAGCTTACACTTAGAGGAGCTTACACCGAGCACAGAGCGGCCGAGTTCCGGCTCCCGGAACCGTCCCGGAACCGCCCTGGCTCAGGGCTGCGGAGCCTGCGGAGGCTGCTTCTTGGACCCTGCTCCTATCAGAGCATACACCAAACACTAAGCGGCCGAATTCCGGCTCCCGGAACTGAGCCCGCGGGGGCTGCTTCTTGGAGCCTACACTTATAGGAGCTTACACCGAGCACGGAGCGGCCGAGTTCCGGCTCCCGGAACTTCCCTGGACCGGGGCTAGGAGCCCGCGGAAACTGCGTCTCGGTCCGGGTCCTGCTGAGGGCAGGTCAGGACTCACCCATTGCTTGGGTTGCCTGGCAAGGGGAACGAAATGCTGCCATTCGCATAGGATACCAACATGGCAGAGATCTGATGTCAGCAGAAAGCGGTGGAGGACAGATCTTCATCAATACCAGCGGTGACATAAGCAGTTGGTCTCCTGGTAAGGGGGGTGAGGCTCAGTCACCCGAGTCTCCTCAATTTGTACTCGAGCCAGAGGGAAGGTGCCGGGCCGCCGCCAGCCCCCGGAGCAGGCCCAGCGGCTCGCCAGCGTGGTGACCGCGTGACCCCAATTGGAGAGGGGGCGGAGCGGAGCCGCCACCCACACCCGCCAGGTGGGCAGACCCACGACCCAGTAGTACATGGGCGTGGTAGGAGGGGCAGGGCAGAGCCGCCCTTCGCGCTTGCAAGGTAAACAGACCTGTGACAGCCTGGCGGGTCAGGCCCAGTGGCCTGCCAGTGTGGTACACACGTCACCCCAACTCGAGTAGGGGCAGAGCAGATCCTTATCCCACGCCCGGATCAGGCCCTGCCGGTGTGGTGGTCACGTGACCCCAATTGGAGTGGGGGTGGAGCGGAACCGCCACCCGTGCCCGCAGGGTGAGCAGACCAGTGATCAACCTGCAGATCAGGCCCAGGGGTCCGCAGGCGTGGTAGGAGGGGCAGGGCAGATCCGCCGCCCGCGCCTTCAAGGTAGGCAGACCTACAACAGACCGGCGGATCAGGCCCAGGAGCCTGCCGGCGGGGTACAAACACCACCCTAATTGGAGTAGTGACAGAGCAGAGTCGCCTCCCTTGCCAGGAACAGACCCAGCATCCTGCAGGCGGGGTAGTCACGACACCCCAATTGGAGTAGGGGCAAAGCAGAGCCTCCACTCGTGCCCGAAAGGTGGGCAGATCTGCGACCGACCAGCAGGACAGGCCCAGTGGCCTGCTGGTACGACAGACACGTCACCCCAATTGGAGTAGGGGCAGAACAGAGCCGCCACCAGCTCCCAGAACAGGCCCAGTGACCTGCCGGCGTGGTAGCCACGACACCCCAATTGGAATAAGGAGAGAGCAGAGCCGCCGCCCGCACCTGCAGGAAAGATACGCAAGCAGTATGAAAAGACAAGGAAAGAAAGGACCACAAGCAATGCAGGTCAACGCAACTTTAGAAGAGGTAACAGCTGCAGCAGATGGAATGTCAGATAAAGAATTCAGGATATACATGCTTCAGATGATCTGGAGTATCAAGGAAGACATTAAACAGCAAAATCAGACAATGAAAGATCACTTCGACAACGAATTACGCAAACAAATCCAGGAAGCAAAGGATCAACTATACAGGGAGATAGAGGTTATAAAAAACAAGCAATCAGAAATCCTAGAAATGCAGGAAGCAATAAACCAACTTAAAAACTCAATGGAGAATACTACCAACAGAGTAGAACACTTAGAAGATAGAACATCAGACAATGAAGACAAAGTATTTCAACTGGAAAAGAACATAGACAGCTCAGCAAGACTGTTAAGAAACCATGAGCAGAACATCCAAGAAATATGGGATAACATTAAGAGACCAAACTTAAGAGTCATTGGGATACAGGAAGGTACAGAGCTCCAAACCAAAGGAATGAGCAGTCTATTCAATGAAATAATACAAGAAAACTTCCCAGACTTGAAGAATGAGACAGAATCCCAAATCCTAGAAGCCTACAGGACGCCGAATGTGCAAAATCATAAGAGATCCACACCTAGACACATTATAATGAAGATGCCCAACATACAGAATAAGGAGAGAATTTTAAAAGCTACAAGAGAAAGGAAGCAGATTACATTTAGGGGCAAGCCAATCAGGATAACAGCTGATCTTTCAACACAGACTCTGAAAGCTAGAAGATCCTGGAATAACATATTTCAAACACTGAAGGATAATGGGTTCCAACCAAGAATTGTGTATCCAGCGAAATTAAGCTTCAGGATGGAGAATGAAATTAAAACCTTCCACGATAAACAAAAGTTTAAAGAATTCGCAGCTAGAAAACCATCTCTTCAAAACATCCTAGCCAAAGTATTACAGGAAGAGGAAATGGAAAATAACAATGAAAACCAACAGTGGGAGGTAGGACAGTAAAGGGGGGGGGGAAACAATCAAAGAGGAAAACAAACCATGTTTAGTAACAGAAATAAACAAATATGGCTGGAAGAACAACCCATATCTCAATAATAACCCTAAATGTTAATGGCTTAAACTCACCAAATAAAAGACACAGGCTAGTAGAATGGATCACAAAACAAGACCCAACAATATGCTGCCTACAGGAGACACATTTGATAGGAAAAGACATACATAGGCTGAAGGTGAAAGGTTGGGAAAAATCATATCACTCATATGGACTTCGGAAACAAGCAGGCGTGTCCATACTCATATCAAATAAAATAGATTTCAAGCCAAAGTTAATCAAAAGAGATAAAGAGGGACACTACATACTGCTTAAGGGAACCATACACCAACAAGACATAACAATCATAAATATTTATGCCCCAAACAATGGTGCAGCTATGTTCGTCAAACAAACTCTTCTCAAGTTCAAGAGTCTAATAGACCACCACACCATAATCATGGGAGACTTCAACACACCTCTCTCGCCACTGGACAGATCTTCCAAACAAAAGTTGAATAAGGAAACTATAGAACTCAATAACACTATTAATAACCTAGACCTAATTGACATATATAGAGTATACCACCCAACATCAAGCAGTTACACTTTTTTCTCAGCAGCACATGGATCCTTCTCAAAAATAGATCATATATTATGTCACAGGGCAACTCTTAGACAATATAAAGGAGTAGAGATATTACCATGCATCTTATCTGATCATAATGGAATGAAACTGAAAATCAACGATAAAAGAAGGAAGGAAAAAGCATACATCAATTGGAGAATGAACAATAGGTTACTGAATGATCAATGGGTTATAGAAGACATCAAGGAGGAAATTAAAAAATTCTTAGAGATAAATGAAAACACAGACACAACATATCGGAATCTATGGGACACATTGAAAGCAGTTCTAAGAGGAAAATTCATTGCTTGGAGTTCATTCCTTAAAAAAAGAAAAAACCAACAAATAAATGATCTCATACTTCATCTCAAAATCCTTGAAAAAGAAGAGCAAAACAACAGCAAAAGAAGTAGAAGGCAAGAAATAATTAAAATCAGAGCTGAAATTAATGAAATCGAAACAAAAGAAACAATTGAAAAAATTGACAAAACTAAAAGTTGGTTCTTTGAAAAAATAAACAAAATCGACAGACCCTTAGCGATGCTAGTGAAGAGAAGAAGAGAGAGAACTCAAATTACTAGCATACGGGATGAAAAAGGCAATATCACAACAGACACTTCAGAAATACAGAAGATAATCAAAAACTATTTTGAATCCTTATACTCCAATAAATTAGAAGATAGTGAAGGCATAGATAAATTTCTTAAGTCATATGATCTGCCCAGATTGAGTCAGGAGGATATAGAAAACCTAAACAGACCAATATCAATTGAGGAGATAGAAGAAACCATCAAAAGACTACCAACTAAGAAAAGCCCAGGTCCGGATGGGTATACAGCAGAATTTTACAAAACCTTTAAAGAAGAACTAATACCAATACTTTTCAAGCTACTTCAGGAAATAGAAAAGGAGGGAGAACTTCCAAATTCATTCTATGAGGCCAACATCACCCTGATACCTAAACCAGACAAAGACACTTCAAAGAAAGAAAACTACAGACCAATATCTCTAATGAACCTAGATGCAAAAATCCTCAATAAAATTCTGGCGAATCGGATACAAAAACATATCAAAAAAATTGTACACCATGATCAAGTAGGATTCATCCCTGGGATGCAAGGCTGGTTCAATATACGGAAATCAATAAATGTTATTCACCACATCAATAGACTTAAAAATAAGAACCATATGATCATCTCGATAGATGCGGAAAAAGCATTTGACAAAGTACAGCATCCCTTTATGTTCAAAACTCTAGAAAAACTAGGGATAACAGGAACATACCTCAATATTGTAAAAGCAATCTATGCTAAGCCTCAGGCTAGCATTATTCTGAATGGAGAAAAACTGAAGGCATTCCCTCTAAAATCTGGAACAAGACAGGGATGCCCTCTCTCTCCACTTCTCTTCAACATAGTTCTCGAAACACTGGCCAGAGCAATTAGACAGACGAAAGAAATTAAAGGCATAAAAATAGGAAAAGAAGAAATTAAATTATCACTATTTGCAGATGATATGATTCTATATCTAGCAGACCCAAAAGGCTCTACAAAGAAACTATTAGAGCTAATAAATGAATTCAGCAAAGTGGCAGGATTTAAAATCAACACGCATAAATCAAAGGCATTCCTGTATATCAGCGACAAATCCTCTGAAATGGAAATGAGGACAACCACTCCATTCAAAATATCTTCAAAAAAAATAAAATACTTGGGAATCAACCTAACAAAAGAGGTGAAAGACTTATACAATGAAAACTACAGAACCCTAAAGAGAGAAATAGAAGAAGATCTTAGAAGATGGAAAAATATACCCTGTTCATGGATAGGCAGAACTAACATCATCAAAATGGCGATATTACCAAAAGTTCTCTATAGGTTTAATGCAATGCCAATCAAAATCCCAATGGCATTTTTTGTAGAAATAGAGAAAGCAATCATGAAATTCATATGGAAAAATAAAAGACCCAGAATAGCAAAAACAATGCTAAGCAGGAAGTGTGAATCAGGCGGTATAGCGATACCAGACTTCAAACTATACTACAGAGCAATAGTAACAAAAACAGCATGGTACTGGTACCAAAACAGGCGTGTGGACCAATGGTACAGAATAGAGGACACAGAAACCAATCCACAAAACTACAACTATCTTATATTTGATAAAGGGGCTAAAAGCATGCAATGGAGGAAGGATAGCATCTTCAACAAATGGTGCTGGGAAAACTGGAAATCCATATGCAACAAAATGAAACTGAATCCCTTTCTCTCGCCATGCACAAAAGTGAATTCAAAATGGATCAAGGAACTTGATATCAAATCAGAGACGCGCCGTCTGATAGAAGAAAAAGTTGGCTACGATCTACAGTCGGTGGGGTCGGGCTCCAAATTCCTCAATAGGACACCCATAGCACAAAAGTTAATAACTAGAATCAACAAATGGGACTTACTCAAACTAAGAAGTTTTTTCTCAGCAAAAGAAACAATAAGAGAGGTAAATAGGGAGCCTACATCCTGGGAACAAATCTTTACTCCTCACACTTCAGATAGAGCCCTAATATCCAGAGTATACAAAGAACTCAAAAAATTAGACAATAAGAGAACAAACAACCCAATCAACAAATGGGCCAAGGACCTGAACAGACACTTCACAGAGGAGGACATACAGTCAATCAACAAGTACATGAAAAAATGCTCAACATCTCTAGCTGTCAGAGAAATGCAAATCAAAACCACCCTAAGATACCATCTCACTCCAGTAAGATTGGCAGCCATTAGGAAGTCAAACAACAACAAGTGCTGGCGAGGATGTGGGGAAAAGGGTACACTTGTACATTGCTGGTGGGACTGCAGATTGGTGCAGCCAATTTGGAAAGCAGTATGGAGATTTCTTGGAAAGCTGGGAATGGAGCCACCATTTGACCCAGCTATTCCCCTTCTTGGTCTATTCCCTAAAGACCTAAAAAGAGCATGCTACAGGGACACTGCTACATCGATGTTCATAGCAGCACAGTTCACAATAGCAAGACTGTGGAACCAACCTAGATGCCCTTCAATAGACGAATGGATAAAAAAAATGTGGCATTTATACACAATGGAGTATTACTCTGCATTAAAAAATGACAAAATCATAGAATTTACAGGGAAATGGATGGCATTAGAGCAGATTATGCTAAGTGAAGCTAGCCAATCCCTAAAAAACAAATGCCAAATGTCTTCTTTGATATAAGGAAAGTAACTAAGAACAGAGTAGGGACGAAGAACAGGAGAAGAAGATTAACATTTAACAGGGATGAGAGGTGGGAGGGAAAGGGAGAGAGAAGGTAAATTGCACGGTAATGGAAGGAGACCCTCAGGGTTATACAGTGGAGGGGGTAGAGAGAGAGGAGGGGAGGGGAGGGGAGAGGTGGGGAGGGGGGAGGGTGGATGATGGGAAAGGCAGCGGAGCACAACAGACACTAGTATGGCAATTTGTAAATCAATGGATGTGTAACTGATGTGAATCTGCAATCTGTGTATGGGGTGAAGGTGGGAGTTCATAACCCACTAGAATCAAAGTGTGGAATATGATATGTCAAGAAATTTGTAATGTTTTGAACAACCCACAATAAAAAATTAAAAAAAAAAAAAAAAAAAAAGAGAAAATAAGAAAGCCTGAAAAGTTATGAATTAGACATATATCTTGAGAAGTTGCTAAAACAGTAGCAATTTAAATCTCAAAGTGTGGAAGGCAGAAAGGAGTAACGTAAAAGCTGCAATTGATTATGCAGAAAAAGTAAGACAAAATAGAATAAAACAGTGAATTTGATACTTTTGACTTTAATAGATGTATGAAGACATGAATTGGTGTGAACATACTTTATATACAGAGATATGAAAAATTGTGTTCTATATGTGTAATAAGAATCGTGATGCCTTTCGCTGTCATGTATTTGAAAAATAAAAGCAATTAAAAATAAAAAAATAAAAATGTAATGACAAACGAAAGTGCAAATAAGATGGTCTCAATATTTTAAAGAAATAAATAATATACATACATATACATATATATATATATATGTATATATATATATATATATAAATGGAAAAATGGTTGCTGAAATGTTAGTAATTATATGTGCATAATGGCATTTTCATGTGCTTTTCTGATTTTTGCTGTTCTTTTTTTTGTATTTTTCCAATATATATATATTTTAAATAAAAATAGCATTTGAAATAAGGAAAATAACAATTGAAGACATATCCTTGGTATTTCTACAGATTGTAGAAGTAAGACAATAAAAAGGCAAAAACAAATCCAAATCTTGCAAACACTGATTCAAGGATTGGTGGCCTATGAATGACTTTGGGCTTTGTCATTACACAAACCTCAATTCACAGCCTGGTTTTCTAATCATTATTATGGCTTTGCATGAGGTATTTAAGATCTGGGGGGACCTACTTGCTGTCAATATTAATGAGTCTTCATATAGAGGGTGTAGAATGGTTAATTCTTGTTTCTCAAATTGTATTAATTTTACTTTAGGAGCAGTTTCCACCAAGTTAATATTAATTCTTCAAATTTCATTTTGGAAATTGATCATGCTACAGCTATTTTTTCCAAAAGGGAGCCCTAATCCTGTTTGCTTTTGTGGGTTACTTCCTAAACGTATATTGAAAAAGTGACTGGAAACTACATTTGTTTTGTAAAGTTATGTGCTCAATTATTGCTTTTGCTCCTAGTAGACTATTTTGCAGTATATTTTTCTATCTGCAGCTTACACAGTGCAAACACATTCTCTTTATATTTGTCTTGTGACTGATGAGGTCTCTGTTACCAGAAGGATATTTGCTAATTTCCAAACCTGAGGCAGAGAATAATTCTCATATGATGATTTTATAAATACACTGATTTTAGTAACTTATGTCCTATGGAATTAATTCCATATTACTTTTTAATTTTTTGTTTTTTCTTTTGTGTGGTGCTGAGGATTGAACCCAGTGCCTTGTGCATGTGAGGCAAGCACTGTACTTATTGAGATATTTCACCAGCCCAAACCATATTTTTAAAGTATAGAATGGAAGGTTTAATTTTCATTAAAACAATAATTTAAGCATTCAGCTAACAGGTAGGGAACATATAGAGAACAAATGTTTAAAGCTCCTTAATAACTGATAATACATCAGTTTGGTGACTATATGTTGAATGTCATGTGAAGTGGACACATGAAATTCTACATTAGGAAATGTTTTACAGATATCAGAGAGGTTTTTTTTGTGTGTTCATAGATCTGGGTAATAGTGTTTGTGTACTCTGTTGAGGAATACTTACCAATATTTGAACTAACTAGTTGTACATAAAAAAAGTAATTGGTGTTTTTCTTTAATATTGAAAAATTTGACTGGGTATTATACTCACTAATCTATCTATCTATCTATCTATCTATCTATCTATCTATCTGTAATTTCACAAATATCTATAGATATCTACTCCATGGTAAGTATTATATGGGGTCTTTATATCTTGGTAAGACTAAATTTTTAAAAAGTGATCATTTCATCAATATTTTAATTGCAAGTATTTTAGTCAGCTTTTATATCATTGTGACCAAAGTAAGTGACAAGAACAATTTAGAGTAAGAAAAGTTTATGTTGACTCATGGTTTTAGTGGTTCAGTCCAGGGCTGTCTGACTCCATAGCTCTGGGCCCAGAGTGAGGCAGAACTTCTTGGTGGAAGATGTGATGGAAGAAAGCAACTTAGGAGATGACCACCAGGAAGCAGAGAAAGCTCCACTCACCAGGGACAAAATATAAGCCCCAATGGTACACCCTCCCAGTGACCTACTTCCTCCAGTCACACCCTACCTGCCTACAGTTACCATCAGATTATCCACCTCAATGGATTCATCCATGGATTAGATAAAAGCTCTCATGATCCAACCATTTAATTTCTGAACCTTCTTGCATTGTCTCACACACAAGGCTTTGGGAGATAGCACATATCCAATCCACAACAGCTGGTAACCTTGCTTCATCCCCATTCTTCTTTGACAGTTAAGAATGTATACCACCATATTCATTTGACTCTCCCAAGGAGCCCTAAATAGATGGAGGGATACCAGATGAGATAAGGCACGTGGGGTGCTCTACACATGGAATACATTGCAGGAGCTCTTTCATGAAGAGGCAAACCAAGGATCAAAGAAGCAGTTCTTGTACATAGTATGCTGTTCAACTCTGATTAACAATCTATGGTCTGATGGTAAGACATAAACATTCCTAGGCAAAATTATGTAGTTCAGGCTTTGATTCCATTCTTTTTAATTTAATTTTTTTTTTAAAATTGTAGATGGACACAATGCCTTTATTTTATTTTTATATGGTGTTGAGGATGTGCCTTCCATGTGTAAGGCGAGCCCTCCAACTCTTTTTTTTTTTTTTTTTTTTTTTTGGTGTTTATCAGTGGTCAGTATCTTGGAACCTGTTATCTGTTACTACCCCAGAAAAAAATCCCTTGTTCAAAGTCAGATTCTTGTAATGGACAGCACTTGAACTCTGTGAAATCAAGCATGACTTCAAAGAAAACAGCTCATTAATGAATAATTGAGCTAATTACCTCCAGTAAATAAAACCGTTAGGACAAAAAAAAAAAAAAAGGAATGAAGAAAAGAAAGAAAATCACAGCCAGTGGTTGAAGAGAAGGTAAGACAGTTAGGTGCTACTGAAAACTAGCACCTTTCCATAATGCACATAATTTAGCATTAATTTGTGATCCTAGAATTTACTTTCTTAGTATAAGGCAACTTAACCCATATATACAGCCATGGATTGAGTCATGGAAACTGATTTATTTAGTTCTCACTCTATAGCACATTTTCACTGTGTTGTTCCCCTTTGAATATAGCTTTGAACACTGACAGGAAATCAGTGTAAAAATAATGATGAGATTGATACATTTTTGTTTTCTTAAGGAACATCTACCTCTTTTCAAAGTGGCTATTTCTGGGAATGCAGTTAACTACAATTTAAATACAGCAGAATTTAAATTAATTTTATAAATAGAAATATACTTTGAACAGCATATAAGAATTGAATTATTGTTTCAATGAACTATACATCACTAGTATTTTTCTTGGAAAAAAGAGGAAACTTGTAGTGCCAAAATAGCTATACCAAATAGCACTTTTTGATAATAGCACTATTTTTATATTGAGCTTGCTGACCTTAAAAATAACATAAATAATATTGTTTACCTTTTTACATTATTTTAGTATTGTGAAAAAAAATTCAAAATAATTTAAAATAATAATTATTCAATGACATATAATTTTGAATAATACTCAAAAAATTTATGATATATAAGATGTTGGTCCTTATTTTGCTACAGAGGAAACAGCCCTAGGAAATTAAGAAGCATTCCCAAGACCATTCAGTCTGTAAGTGACAGAGGGAATATCTGAATCTGGTTGACCAACCTTTCTAGCCTGCGCTGGTCCTATTAGTCTATGTATTCCTGAATTAATGCCTACCATTTTGGGAGGGTTGTTTACAAAAAGGCAGCCCAATGGATTCACTTGTGGATAGTATTAAGCCTACTACTTTTCTTACAGTATGAAGTCTTTAACATTCTCTAATTTGGTACTCTGTGCACTTCCTGGAGTGAAGGCAGGCAGATTGGTACACACACACACACACACACACACACACACACACACACACAGAGGTCAAGTATTTTTATTCATTTTGCAAGTTTCAAGGATGATTTATCTTCTGTGTTTCTCTAGCAAGGTGTATTTTAGTGAGAAACACAGAAATTAAATTCTCCTGGAGTGTTATCAATCAGCCTAGATTTAAAGAGTTAATAAGAAATGAATCCATACAAACCCTTTGATTAAATCCTAATAGATGGAGAAAGAAAGAGTTAAAGGAAATTTAGAATTAATTAATGTGACTATTATCCGATATGCTATTGGCCATCTACATGTCTGAGAAGTAATTCTAGAGTTTCTTCCATATAGAAAATGATTTAACATATGGTTAATTTAAATAAAATCCCCATTTTGAGAGCTTACAATGTGTTTTGATTTTCACAAAACTACTTAGTAGCAGATCTATTGGCAAAATCAATAAATATATGCAAACATGGGTAGGAAAAGGTTAATTGCATGGAAACATAAGAAAATTCTCAAGAGACAGTAATATAAATGCAGATGTGCTTTTCAAATTTCTGTATTCAAGATTAGAAATTCTTGTGCTGAGATCTTATTTCATTTATTTCATTGTAGTTCTGGAAGAAATTTATCTGTACTTCAAGACTACTTGGTCTAAGGATGAGCTAGGAATATTGCCTACTTATAAAGGAATCATAGATGATTCCTGAATGTTTTTCTTGGTGAGGATCATTAACTATCAAATATGTTTAATTTTCCTAGTAAAAAAATAAGGTAAATACACTCTGATAATAAAAGATATTATCATGGAACACAGTCTTTAATTTTAATCAGAAGAGTTTTTTTTTTTTAAAAAAGCTAAAAATTACAATTTGCTTTAGTAAAATTTACTGTTTATCATGGTGGATGACGGAGCGTAGCTGGGGCTTTTCTGAGATGGATAGAGATGCAGAGGTTTACCTCTTTTTTATGATCCCATTTGAGATTGACATTTCAAATGAGCAAAATTATATGAAACTTCCTGAACAAGATAGTATATAAGGAAAATTTCTCTTATAGATAATATTGTGTTGTTTAAAATTCTCTTTTGGAATTTAGTGTATGACAAACAAATAAAAATTTGTTCATTTGCTCGTGGCATTCCCAAGGAAAGGCTACTTTCAAGAATGCAGCAAAATTTGAATATGATAGACTTCTCCCTTTTAGTGATGATGGAGTAGAAACAATATAGCAATGGTCCTTCTGAAAACAACTAGAATATCTGAATAAAGGATGGAAATCCATCCCTTTGAAGGCACCAGAATGCCACTGAGATGGGTGGGCTTTGAAGAACAAGGATCCAGGGAGAAGAGTGATTTGGGGCATGAACTCAATATTCTGTGTGCTTTTCCCACCTGAAGTCACTTTCTGATTCCTGAATTGGGAGTGAGCACAGGTAGAGGGTTGGGCTGGGTCTGGCAGGTCATGAAGAGGGTGGCTTCTGAGAGATAGAGAAGCCAGAAAAGCTTTGGGCAGTGTCATGGAATTGAACTGAAATGAGGAAATGAAAATCGAAGTTTGAGGCTGTCAAGGCAATCGGAATTAGAGATGCCAAAACCCTGAAGGAAAGGAGTGTTAAGTTAAGTTTGACACTTGTTTTTTCCATTGAGTCATTTGCTGAATTCCTAACATGTGCAGGGTAGAAAAATAAAAAAGCCAGTAACAAAGCAGCTGAAAATAGAATAGGGTTTTTGCAATCATGAGATATTACAGAAACTGAAATTGTAATTCAGGTACTGCCAATCAAATTTACTTTAAATCTTCTGATCACATCAGGAGGAAGTTCTAGGGTAGTCCTGGGAATCCTGAGCCAATAACGTGTGTGCATTTTTTTCTTTGGGGGGGGGGGGGAGAAAACTGGTCCTGCCTAGAGCCATCAGAGCCCATGTCTGTGCTGAATGTACCGTCAGTGTTTGTCTTCATTGGCTAGGATTGTCTTCTTCCTGGCCAGTATCTGAGGGCTGTGGCTGGGTATCATCCATGGGGCATGAGTCTCTGCAGCTACTCTAAGGTGAAATTCAATGGAGTCACATCAGCCCTTGAAAACCCATAATGAGCCTGTTGAGCAAGGTCCTGCATACCTAACCTTGGGCAAGTGAACTAGTGATGTTCAGTGTGTGACAAAAGACATGTGTGTAAACTCAGGTGATGATACCTTCTTAGATACTTGCTTTCTTTCAGTTAGCCCACACATCATTAAATGCACCCTTTTAAAGCAATCCTCTCTCCCACCTCAGGGTAGCATCCTGTGCACAGACCCAGATGTTTTAGCATCACCACCATCTAGTTTGATTACAAAGTCACTGATTTTCAAACTGTGTGCTGTGAACTCTGGTCAGGAGAGGTACTTCATAGTTTGGGGGCCTGGAGGAGGCTCTGAGCCTTATCACACTACCTGCTGTTACTCTTCTCTGCCTCTACAGTTGATTTGGATTTGCTTTTATGCATTGGGGTTCCTTGTAAATTTTAGGTTTGAAAATCCCTGTTTTGGTATTTTTTAGGAAAAAGGTTAAAAAGTTCTGGCTTAGGCATTTTGATTGTTTTTGAGGTTGCTTCTAGTTTTAACATTCCCTGATTATCTCTACTCATTTTCTTATTGGCATGATAACATATTCTGCCTGAAAACCCCTCATACCATCTCTGAGATGTGTTGTAATCCCACAATCCCAGGCCCATGGCTGTGCAAATCAGAGGGTCTGTACAAATCATGAATGTCTGCCAAATCAGTGAGTGAGCTCTGGACTAACTGCTGCCAGTGTGCAAGAAAGGGAGGGGACAGAGAAAGATTTTTAGTATGTTGTAATAGGTCATCAGTGACATTTCACTAAACATGTTGTATCCTACACTGGCCTTGTATCTTAGCAAACTTTCTTTTTCTTTAAAAAAAAAACAAGTAAACAAATAATCAAGGCTGCCCTCAGTGCTGGTGGTCATGACAATGAGAGACAAAAATGCCTTTTATGGATTGTGAGCAAGGATTGTGAGCAAGGCCAGCTGATCCCATTAGCTCCTCCTCTGTTTTCCCAAGTTCCATCCTTTTCATGTCTGTCAGGCTTTTGCCACCTGGCCTGTACCCTTTCTATCACTGGACCTTGCTCTTGCAATTTCATTTTTTAAGGCCTATGCCTCAGCACCTCTCCCTTCACTGTTTGCACTCTGTGAGATACTGGGCCAGAAGGTTCTTGTTCTGTGCTGTGACTCAGTTCTGGTCACATGTTGAAGTTAAAATGCTGTCTCACCACTGTTCTGAAAAGAGGACCATCGTCTGAGGAGTCTTGGTTAGACAGACGTCTTCAAGAATGCAATGCATCCTGCAAATGCTGTCATGGAGAGTGGGCTGTTGATGAAAGGCTTCTGACAGGTAGTGGAGGACAGTTGTGAGGAGCAGAAAGTCCCAGAATAATTCAGTCTCTCATTTTCTACTGGTATGTTTACTCTTCACTAGAGAGCTGCACACAGATGCATGGTTGATTATTTTCATCAACTGGATCGAGCACATCCCCAGTAACTGCATTTTATGGTGCTAAACAGGCTTGCCTCTTCTCCACAGTGTTGAAATCATGGCAGAGGTACCATACTGGGGGCCAAGAGACTGGGGTGGGATCCATGTGATATCTGGTATCTGTCATCTTTTGTAGCACTTATGTTCTTCCTGCAGAGATTGAAGAAGCCAGAATGTTTCTCATTTAATCTATCTGGCTTCTCCATGTTGTGTGTGTCTGTCTGGATTGAAATGGAGCTTTGTATTTGGACCCCTTAACTCTGAGGCCCTACCTGTGTTTCACAGGTCAGGATGTGTATAATCTGCTCCTCCTTCTATGCAAATAATACACCCAGCCTGGCTCTCAGCAAGCGGCTTCTGTATCCATAACAATAAATCAGTTCTGTTGCAACCAAGAAAATGCATGCAGTAATGTTGATTTCTTTCCTTTAAAAAAATATATATAATCTGTTTTTTCTGTAATAAAAAATTGCCAGAAACTATATACCCTATTATTAAATTAGTGACATTTTTTGGATTGAAGTTGATGAAACATAATAGAACCAATTATCTCCGATTAATTTTAACTGTTGATTTTAAGATACATTATATTTTGAAGTTTAAATGTGAAAAATTTTGTCTTTCCAAGATGGACATATTTCTTTTGAGTAGCTTGTCTCTTTTTCATACAGTTCTCTTAGGAGGTAAAAAAGCATTGCTCTAAAACACACATAATTGAGCTTTGCAATATGAGGTTAGAAGAAACTAAATTTACATTGGTAATAGGAGAACTTCTGGGGATTTTTGTTGTATCAGTAACTAAATAATAGCACATTGCATTTGATAACTTAGGATTTTTTTTTTTTTTTACTTCTCAGTATGCTGACCCCTTTTGTCATCATGCATTTGAGGAAAAACAATAAATACTAATTTTAATTTTTTCAAAACCAGAATCCATTTATATTAAGACAAAACTACTATGAAAGAATTCAAAATACACATTCCAAAGTCAAAGTACCTTATGAATTTCTCCCTTTAATTAATCCATTTAACAGTTAGTTGAATGTTCTGCAATGCTAAAAACAACAACAACAACAACAACAACAAAAACAACAAACCAACAAACGTACAATATAAGAGTCAGAAAGGTGGCCCATGCCTGTAATCCCAGCAGCTAGGGAGGCTGAGACAGGAGGATCCTGAGTTCAAAGTCAGCCTCAGCAGCAGTGAGGCACTAAGCAATTCAGTGAGACCTTGTCTCTGAACAAAATACAAAATAGGGCTAGGATGTGGCTCAGCAGTTGAGTACCTTTGAGTTCAATCCCCAGTATAAAAAATAAATCATTTTTTGCTAACTTGTATTTTTAAACATTAAGACTTCAGTTTAACAAAAGGAGCTTTGATTTGATTTAGGAAGTTTCTGAATGCAGCAGGGTGTATGCTTGTGAAATAGCAAAAACCCTTCCTTAAAGTTCTTTTTTTCCAGACTAAAAGTAACTTCAGCAAAAGTGCAGTGAAAATCTTATCTAAAGTGTGTGAATTATAGAATTCTTATTTATAAACTTTTTAAAGACGGAAATATTTAAATCTTTGACCAAAATCACACTTAGAATACATCTTTTTTGATTTGCAATCTTGTGATTTTCTGGAATATTTGAACAATCTTCCAAATGAGATATCCCATTATACAGATACTATTTAAGTATTTAAGCATGTATTAATGAGACAGGGCACCTATAATCCGAATTTTGGCTTTAAGTTCCTGAGGGTCCAGGAGCAATCTAACACAGTTGTAACCAACTCTTTATAAGCTGTGTGGGTGAGTGTAATGGTAGTGTACAGGTTGTTATGGCATCAAAGTGTGGGCCACCCACCCAGCCTGTGTGTAATTCAGATGGAGAAAAAAGTAGATGCAGATGTGAAGGTTTCCCAGAGAGATATTGCTTCAGTCCAGCACTACTGTTTGAGAGTCTTCAATTGGGTGAAGAGAGGCTATATGGAACATGTGTAATGGGGACCATCTGTAGATTTCTGTAGTTCCAAACTCTGTGAGGATGTTGTATACAGTATCTGTAAGATCATATTGAGGAATGAGTTTCAGATGTATGTAGAGAGAAGATCATAGTCTAAGGTAAATTGTTTACATTTTATTCTGAAAACCTTTACAAGTTTTTGAAGAATTTCAAGTAAAATAATAATTATTTTTGTGACCATGGATTTGAGATGGGTCATTGGAGGCAGGGAAGGCAAGTAGCAATGTTGGTGGCAAGAAGGTCACTTATATTTTATATATTTGTTGTTGTTGTTTGTTTTGTTTTAGTTGTAGTTTGACATAATACCTTTATTTAATTTTTAGGTGGTGCTGAGGATTGAACCCAGCACCTTGTATGTGGTAGGTGAGCACGCTACCACTGAGCCACAACCCAAACCCCTTACTTATATAATATTAATGGAATAATCCAGGTGAGTAATGACAGTTGGCAGTGCAAGAGATAAAGTAGAAACTGTGTTTACATCTTAGTGTTGGACACATAAAGATGGATGATTATGATTTGTCTCATTAGCACTTCTAGGCTCAGAATGTCGGAAATTTCATCTCATTGAATAACCACTCCATTACCAGTTCTTAATTTTTTTTTTCCCATGGAATCTAATTTTACTCATTCTTTGCAATCCAGTCTGAACCCTCATTATTTAATATCTGAATTTAGTGTTGGGATTTCCTGACTTGTCCCCCTGCCGCTAGATTTTCTCGGGAAGCTCTGTAACTAACTGCACACTCATTCTTACCATCCTTCAAGCAGTGTTGTTCCTTCTTTTTGTTTTTAATATTTAATTTTTTAGTTGTGGTTGGACATAATATCTTTATTTTATTTATTTATTTATTTTTATTTGGTGCTGAGTATCAAATCTAGGTCCTCACACATGCTAGGCGAGTGCCCTGAAACTGAGCCCTGCATTTTACAATTTTTACACCATCAATAGAATTATGGTTATGGGTTCTACCATTTTGATTATTATGAACATTCCATCTGGTCTTAACTGTTGAAAGGAAAGCCTTCAATGCCATTATACATTATTCCACTGGGCAGAAAACATCCAGAATGTACCGTCATTTAAATGTCAAAATCATTTGGGAACCAAAAGCAAATATGCAAGGGTTCATAAAACTGAGTGTGTGGCCTCCTTGTTCCTGTTATGCAGCATTGTGTTGGAAGAGGGGAATAACGCAGGTGACATACTACCATTACCTTTGGGATCTTTTTACCCGATTCATATGAAAGCCTGGATTAGAGATAAGTTTAGAATGCAGAGTGAAAGTGAAAAATGGAAGAATAATCCTAGTATTTTTGTCTCTCTACCCATATTTACTGAGAGATGATTTTAAAATTAAATAAGTCTGTTTTAGAGTAGAGTGTCTTAGGGGTCTTAAATTTTAACTTTACTCCTATTCTGAAACCCCTTCGGTAGTACCCTACTAAATATCAACTGATTTTTTCTGCTCCATCTCCATTCATGGGCATACACTTGGTTCTTCATCATATTAATTATTATTCCCATCCTATGATATTAGTATAAAAGGTTCTCAAGTTTTCATGTTTTATGCTAGTTGCTTTGTGTCTTTGTCTTCATCGTCTTATTATTATTATTACATTTGTTTTTCAGAAAAACCTGTTTCCCTTGCTAAGAGTTCAACATTCTGTGTTAAAAGTCAGTGGCCAGAACAGCAGATCCTGTTATTCTACACCATCTGTATCACTGAATGTTCATTTTTCTACATCTTTTTTTCCTTTTCCAAAGTCCCAATAATCAAATAAAATAAGAAATAAAAAACAATATTTATGTATGCAACATACTCAATTCCTATGTAGAACTTTGCATACCCAGGAGGCCATGCTCATCAATTTTTATTACATTGTTATTTACCTATCATTAATTGATCAAAGTTGGTGGTGGTCAGGAGATTTGTTGAGGTTAGTGAAATCTTCCAGTATTAATCTCTTATTTATTTAAGCCACTTTAAGTGTCATTTTAAAATGGTCCTTGTGAGGACTATGAGTCATCCTGTGTAGAGTTTTCACATTTGGTTTTTGCTTTTCCAGTGAAAATACTAAATTACTAAAGAATCTGTTTATACCATTATGGTTTTAAAATTTGAAGCGTAGTTCTTTATAAATAGGGAGCAAAAAAAGACAGGATTTCATATTTTCAGCTTTTGTGTATATGGTCATCTTCTCAACAAATATTTACTGATCTTCCTTAGGTCTTGTCCTCAGAGGAGAGTACCTGTTGAGTAGTAAGTAAAAGGAATGTTAGGTTACCATTGTAATTTTGTATTTCTTTTGTTTATGATAATTATGTCTTAATTGCAGAATGACTGCACAGCATGAAAGAGAAATAATCAGCTTCATCCTTTAACTTTTTCTAAAAAAAAGAAACTTGAAAATATCTGTCTTTATATGTAATAACATGGGAAAGTAGCTGAGAGTTCAGTGCACAGAGCAGGCTGAACATGTAGAAATATTGTCAAAAATAGACATTTCTACTTGTTTGGAAGGAAATAATCAACTTTCTTTGTTCAGAATGCCTGCAAAGGAAAGCAAATAATCTGAAAACATGAACAAAATTAAAGTGGAAAACAAAAAAAAATTTACATAGCATTTACAATAGTAAATTATCCAAGTGTTAATTTGATTAGTTCTTGCATTGAAAGTTAATGTATGAACACAATAGATCAAGTCATTTACTGCTGATATATTACTGGTACTTTTCTTAGTTCAAACATTTTTTACATGAATATTTTCTTCATCAAATGGAATAAGAATATTTTATAGCCCTCACTATAAAGCTAGTATTAAATATACAAAGGTTGGTTTTGAAACTTAGAATCCAACTAGCTTATTAGTGACCTTAATATCTATCTATCGATCTATCTATCAATCTATCTAATATAAAATATATATAAAATATAAACACATGTAACCAATTTATTTGAGCTTTTAAAAAACAGAGCAGTTTTACATAAGTGAGAGATTCTTATTTTTCTTTATCAAATAATTTCTGTGTTAGAAGCACATATAATGTGATAGTATAAAAAATCTTACGTTTGTACATATAAAGCTTCATATTGCTAAATATTTTTATTAGTTGGCATTCAAAGGAAGTATTTAGATCAGTACATCCCCCCAGTAGAATTTCTGTGATAATGTATAACCAAAATTTGAACAAACATAATAAATCCACAAATGTGCAAGTATGATTTTAAACAGTCCACTGTTTGCTTCAGGTAGGAAAGTGAGGTAGGAGTTTTCAATTAAAACAAGGTTACAAAACACAAAGTTAATAAATGATTTAATACTTTTTCTATTTCACCCAATTTAGAAAAGAAGTTGCATTACATAAACCAGAAAATTATTGTGAATATGAAAAGAATTGGCAAGAAACATGACTTCCACATATATTGATTTGTAAAGGCATTACATTTATTCTCTCATGGAGCCAAGAGCAGACATATGTCCTTGAACTTCTGCCAAAATCTTAGGCAGAAAAGTAACAGAATTGCTACTAATAGTTCCATTCATGATTTATGATAATGGATGCTGTGGAAGACTAAATCATTTAAATTTATTGAGCTCATTTGTTGTTGTTGTTTGAAGTTTCAGACATTGTAGAAGACTGTAAAATCCTTATATGATATATGTAATTATAAGAATAATAGCATAAAATATACCATAAACCTATTGGAATTTTACCACATACAATGGATGTTCCTGGTGTTGCTGTTGTTGGGTTGGGGATATACTCTATAGGCTTGATTAAGGGAGAGTAGGCATTTTTCTGAAGATAATGAAATGATGATCTTCAGAAATCTGACCAAAGGGAATTGTTTTTTATTTGCCTGGGTATATATTTTCAACTGCTGTCTGTCTGGTAGGTCTCTTTTTGGTGCCTTGAGAATGGGAAACAGACGTAGATGAGAAGTGCAATAATAAAAAAATTGTACAAGGAGCTCTAGGAGTATAAGCAAAAGGTGGTTTCCATGCTGGAATTGTAGAACATTGACTGGCATACATTTAGCTATCTTGAATAAAGCAATTGGCCTTAGTTTTTCAGCTTTTAAGAATTGCTTTATAGTGATTTGGTTAATTATTTTGAATTAGGGTCACATCCAACTAGGGTTGAAGTAATGGTCTGTGGGCATATAGTACACAACATTGCTCAAGAATACTAAGCAGGATGCTGCAACCCTGCTTAAGCTATATTTGTATTTTCTTTGGGGAGTGCTCCTTTGGCTGTACTCAGGTCATGACCTGCTGGGATAGAGAATATGTTGGCTCATGTTTGTGTGTGTGTGTGTATGTGTGTGTGTGTGTGTGTGTGTGTGCTGGGGATTGAACTCAGGGCTTGTGCATGCAAGGCAAGCACTCTACCAACTGAGCTATATCCCCAGACGCTGGCTCATGTTTTTAACCAAATGTGTCAAGCAAAAGAATAGTGAACCTTTGTTTTTTATGTTATTCTAAAATAGCTGGCATCTTTTAAAAAACAAAATTATACTACTTGGCCATTACTGTGCCATGATCTGATAAACTTTTCTGAGATTTGTGAGAGTTTAATAGCAGAAAACAAAGATATTGGATCTATATTAGCTAATTTGATTCCCTTAATATTTTGTTTTAGTAATTCAAGTGCTCCTGGCTGGTTGAGAGGCAAGACCAAATTTCACTTGATAAGATAGTAATTCTTTGCAAAAATTGAGATGAAGTCCTCACTTTCCTATTTGATTCTGTGTTATTAGAAACTCAAAGCGATTTGTGCCTTATTTGTTGATGCTGCAAAGAAATAATTTTGAAATTCTAGAAGTAATGAAGATGCCAGAGTTCTTAATGTATTTATAAAACAGACTTAGGCAGCCAATATCAGAAAAGATTGCTAAGAGTGACTGTTGATATGTGCAATCTATGCTTCTTACATATTTCATATCTTTATTGGTGCATTCTAATTATATGTATATAATGGTGGGATTCATTACTACATATTTATACATATACACAATATATAACAATATAATTTGGGCAATATCATTCCCCAGTATGTTTCTTACTTAAAAGATAAATTAGAAGCCTAATTAAGTTATTTTCCATTCTTGCAAATGTAAACAGTTTGAACTGCCTTTTTCCATAGGTTTAAAGTATGGACTAAAGGGAATAACATTGTAACCACTATAACTTTTATCTGCAAAATATGAAGAAGTGAGGGTTATTGATTTTCATGCTCTTAAGCTGCCCTTATGCAGATAATCATGCAAAATTATTGAGAATTAGAACCTGTAGTACAGATAGTAGCATGTACAAATGATGTTGGCATTAACAATATAAAGAAACGCCATAGAGCCCTTGAGGATCTGTTGTTGTTATAAACCAAAAAACCCACACCTTGGTGTTCAGAAATCATAAGTGGACCTATTTGGAACCCCGAGGAAAGAAGTCCAGTGCTAACAGTGGTATGCTTATAGTGAGTGGTACAGTTTACCAAATGAATGAGGGACCAGGATGTGTCTATACTGCCTTAACCAAGAAGAAAGAAAGCACTTAGGGAAGGAAACTTGCTTGTTTTCTTTCCTTTCATCTTGTCACTATAGTGCAGAGACCCTGAGAGGTCTGTGCTCTTCAAGGAGGGTTGAAGTCCTCCCCTCATACATGTTGTGTAGCAACCAGAATGTTACTTTGCATACAGAAGCATCTAGCTATCTAGCCAGGAAGCTGCTTTTGTCTTGCTATTGGTGCATCCTCTTCACATAGCAGACATGTGTGCATGGGGCTCATCCACATCACATATTTCCTTCCAATTCTACTCAACCTTAAAGAGTGTTGCCATCCAAGTTGAGGGCAGGACCATTCTGCTGTAGAAAATGTAAAGGAGCTAAAAGCATGCAATGGAGGGAGGATAGCATCTTCAACAAATGGTGCTGGGAAAACTGGAAATCCATATGCAACAAAATGAAACTGAATCCCCTCCTCTCGCCATGCACAAAAGTTAACTCAAAGTGGATCAAGGAGCTAGATATCAAATCAGAGACTCTGCGTCTGATAGAAGAAAAAGTTGGCTCCGATCTACATATTGTAGGGTCGGGCTCCAAATTCCTTAATAGGACACCCATAGCACAAAAGTTGATAACAAAAATCAACAAATGGGACTTACTTAAACTGAAAAGTTTTCTCTCAGCAAGAGAAACAATAAAAGAGGTAAATAGGGAGCCTACATCATGGGAACAAATTTTTACTCCTCACACTTCAGATAGAGCCCTAATATCCAGAGTATACAAAGAACTCAAAAAATTAAACAATAAGAAAACAAATAACCCAATCAACAAATGGGCCAAAGACCTGAACAGACACTTCTCAGAGGAGGACATACAATCAATCAACAAGTACATGAAAAAATGCTCACCATCTCTAGCAGTCAGAGAAATGCAAATCAAAACCACCCTAAGATACCATCTCACTCCAGTAAGATTGGCAGCCATTATGAAGTCAAACAACAACAAGTGCTGGAGAGGATGTGGGGAAAAGGGTACTCTTGTACATTGCTGGTGGGACTGCAAACTGGTGCGGCCAATCTGGAAAACAGTATGGAGACTCCTGGGAAAGCTGGGAATGGAACCACCATTTGACCCAGCTATTGCCCTTCTTGGACTTTTCCCTGAAGACCTTAAAAGAGCGTACTACAGGGATACTGCTACATCGATGTTCATAGCAGCAAAATTCACAATTGCTAGACTGTGGAACCAACCCAGATGCCCTTCAATAGATGAATGGATAAAAAAAATGTGGCATTTATACACCATGGAGTATTACGCAGCACTAAAAAATGACAAATCATAGAATTTGCAGGGAAATGGATGGCACTAGAGCAGATTATGCTTAGTGAAGCTAGCCAATCCCTAAAAAACAAATACCAAATGTCTTCTTTGATATAATGAGAGCAACTAAGAACAGAGCAGGGAGGAAGAGCAGGAAGAAAAGATTAACATTAAACAGATACATGAGGTGGGATGGAAAGGGAGAGAAAAGGGAAATTGCATGGTAATGGAGGGAGACCCTCATTGTTATACAAAATTACATATAAGAGGTTGTGAGGGGAATGGGAAAATAAACAAGGAAAGATATGAATTACAGTGGATGGGGTAGAGAGAGAAGATGGGAGGGGAGGGAGGGGGGATGGTAGAGGATAGGAAAGGTAGCAGAATACAACAGTTACTAATAGGGCATTATGTAAAAATGTGGATGTGTAACCGATGTGATTCTGCAATCTGTATTTGGGGTAAAATTGGGAGTTCATAACCAACTTGAATCTAATGTATGAAATATGATATGTGAAGAGCTTTATAATGTTTTGAACAACCAATAAAAAAAATTAAAAAAAAAAAAAAAGAAAATGTAGAAAAGTAAAGGTCTCAAACATTTTTGCTTACTTATTTTTGTGACTGTGATTCACCATATTTTTATCTTTGTTTTGTTTTACTATCCAGTGGAAGAAGACACAGAATAAAGTTCACAATCAGGAAGATAATTTATATCCACAGCCAGTGATCAGCCTTTGCACTCTCTGGAGAGACAAATGAATGGGAACCAAGAGAAAGGGGACCATACTGATAGGGAAATGAACAAAACTGGAAAAGAGAAGAAAAAAAACAGATAAAATGAAAACCAAGAAGGGAATGCTGAAGGGTTTGGGAGACATGTTCAGGGTAAGTCTTTACCACCATAAACTGGAGCAATCTTAAATATAAAGTCATGCACTTAACAAGAGGGATACGATACCTCTGAGAAAAGTATCTTGGGTGGTTTCTTCATTGTGCACAATTTTGGCACTTACAAAAAAAAAAGTATAGTCTACTGCATGCTGGACTGTGTGGTACATGCAATTATATATGTGGTCTGTGGTTTACCAAAATGTTAGGTGGCACATGACTTATGTTATGGTGACATTCAGATAAAAAACACAAGAAGCACAGATTTGAAAACAGTATCTTTGAAGACAATGAAAATTTTTTATCTTTTACAGTCTTAGCTACTGCACTATTACTTTATTCAGGATTTTGCTTTAGTTATTTCAGCAGCCTTCAGCATGATATCTTGCCAACCACGTAGATAACCCTGTGGAGGAAGGAGGGAGTCCTCTGTGTCTTCACTCTGTACAACAGGAAGAGGCCCATGGAAACAAAGGGCTATTAAAATAGTTTTTGTTCTTTTTTTGTGTGTGTGGCAACAGTGGTTCATTATCTACATTTAACAACCCAGAGTTCAAGTTGTGGTAGCATTTAAAGGTCCATTAATAGCAAGTCTAATAAATATTATGTTACACATAGAGATTCAATTAAGCTGTGATGATTAATTTAATACTTATTACTTTAAGTCTGCAAAGATTGATGAAACTTTCTGCCTATTTCTTGACAGTCATTTTTGTGTCCCTAAATTATACTCCAGGATTACTTAGCATATCATTTTTACAAATAATTTCAATAAAAGTGACAAATTATTCAGAAGTTTCACTGAAATTACCCCATAAATGTTCATCTAAGGTGATTTATAATATTCCGGTATTTAATGTTAACTGTAAAGATTGCCTGATTGTTCCATAAATTAAAGCCCTAAGAACTATCAAAATGATGATTTAAAATTGAAATCATATAGCATCATCTATTGACTTATTAAAAAAGTAGTTACTCTATGTTATGAATCCCTTTCTTTTAAATTGTTTAATTGAAGAATGTAAAGAAGAGATTTATTTTCATGGACTTATGATCCTCAGTTGACCTCAGTAACTCAGGATGCTACAGGTATGTCAGACCTGGAAAATTTAGGAATCAGAACTCAGCTGAAAGGTCACACAGCACAGCAGATGTGTTCTGTAAATGTGGTGAAGACAAGTGCATGTAAGAAGCAAACTATAGATTCATATTAACATAAAATCTGGTCTGTTCACAGTATTATCTTTAGTTTAAAATAGGATTCATTTCTCCAATGGTTCAGAGCAGTCATTTTTCATTAGACTTTTTCTTATTTATATACTGCTCCTTCTAAATCCATCTTCAGTCAAATCATCATTCTTCATTATATTCCATGTCCAAAAATATTCATGAAACAAAATAGCTCCTACTGCCCTTTGTTTAAGCTCCTGTGTTAGCTAGGGGTCTTTTCTTTTCATATACACAATCTGACACCTCATAAACTGGCACCTATGCAATGCACAAGACACAGGCTGCTGTCCATCAATTAAAATTTAAGGAATTTGTGCTAGTGTCATCTTTAAATTAGAGAACAATAGGTGAAAGGAAACCTCCTACAAGAATGCAGGATAGTCGCATTTCTAGGGCTCTCCTGAAGGCATATTGAAAACCAATGGTTTGCTAGTTTTCATTCATCAACCAATATTTATCTGATAGATAAAAGGTTCTGGACTTGTTATTATGTAATAGGTAAACAAATTTCTAGTCTTTTGAGATTATCTTAATTATAAATTATCTTTGTCTTCAATTTGCAACTTCAATGGTGGACTTACAATTTGTGGCCAGAGTAGACGACTGGGCAAAATGTATATTGTTGTAAACAAACCATGAACACTTCACGACCCTTTTTTTCTTAAATGGCTTGCAGAACATTATATGAAGTTTTCTCCAGATCTAAATCCAAAGACTTTACCTATAATCTGTAAGGAAGGCCAGCCATGGAGTAGAAAAAAATTGACCCATATATATAACTTCCAAAACCTGCTTACTCTTGAAAATCAAATTATATATTCTGGGGCAGAGGGTGAAGTTTCTTTCATTTTATTTTTTCTTTCTTTTTATTAATTAGGCTAATATTCTTCCAGTACTTAAGAATGGCTGGTAAGAAAATCATACATACTTAAACTTCTCTGGATACCTGGTATCATTGGTTTGTTAAAGTCAGCCCACATTTATTTATTTATGAGAGTAGTTTTTATCAATTTTGCAAATCATTGTTAAACCAAACCATTATTAAAAATTAAGTAGATCATATTAAAAATCAGGAATAATTAAAACTTAAAATTCATCCCTTCCTAATTATTTTTACCATATTATAATCCCAGGTTCTGAGATGATGTATACCTGCTTAAATTTGGGATTTAATATATGTTAATTGATATATACATTTGGAATTAATATGCACATTTCCACAAAATTGACTGCTAGAATTTGTAATGAGATGACATCAAATCTGTAGATAAATTTGGGGAGAACTAACATCTTCATAATATTCAATCTTCTAATCTGTCAGCAGTGGATTCTGCCATGAGACTGGATCCCATTCCAGCAGAAGCAGCACAGTACCTGGCAGGATGGAGGTGAGGACAGTGGTAGCCAGGAGAGGGGGTGCTGGAAAGGGAGGATTCATAGTTCCTTGGGCACTTGTAGAGGGGACATCCAACAGAAAAGTGAACAAGGGGCCAGTTGTCACAGGGCTGCTTGGGTGTGGGGTCACAAAGAACTTGATGGTACTCACATTAATCTGAGAAGGGGCACTGAAGGAAAGCCCAGACACTTCTCTGATCCTTGTGGCAGCTGAGGATTGTTGGAGCTGATGAGGACAAGAGGGCTGATCTCCATAGATTGGCAGTTCTGGGATGCATGAAAGGACTTGCATGCCATGAGGAAGGAAGTGAAAGAGTGCTTCTATTTCATGTTCTTCTTGGTGTCGAAAGTGCTTTGGGGCAGTGCTGCTCTGGGCTGCTGCTGAGGTACATGTTTCAGCATCAACTCCTGGCATGGGAGGCTTATCCCATTCTGTCAGATGCTTAGCAGCCAAGTTAAACTCAACGTAGGAAATCAGAAATATTCTGATTTTGTCTGCCAACATTCATTCAGCACAGCTTACATCCACTCTTTGGATCACAGTCAGAACATCATTCTTAGCAAATGGAAGTCAGTCATTATGTGCTTCCTTGTCTTTCACTTCAAAGTCATATAATGCTTTGCACTGGGGTGGGTGCTGAGGAAATGGTTTAATAATCTGCACTAAGTTGGTTGGTCAAAAGCCATGGATCCCATTGACTTACTCTGTGGAGCCAGCTTTTATCAACGTGAGGTCAAAAAATGATGATGTCACATTTGCTGAATTTAAAGTCTTCAGGTTCTTTTTCTTCACATTTGTGTAATTCTTTAGGACATGGTAACAAGTATACCTCTCACTGGGGCCACCAGGCTTGCACTCAAGGCTGCCATCCACACTGGGAGCTCTACAAATGTTTTGCACTACAATTAGAGATAATGCTGCCCTGAACCCTTAATGCATTTGTGCAGATGGCCCCACTGCCCCCATTGGCTAGGTTTACAAGGCCTCTGATTGATGTCATCCAGAAGCGTGAGCAGCAGGATGTTACCTGTTATCTCATCATGGGAGCCAACAAGAGTTCTCCACTCAGGACAACTGAGGGAACCTACAATCCCAGAAAACATGATTTGCAAAACCTGTACTGGCAAGGCAAGACTTTTGCAGAAGCTCCAGGATACTCCAAAAACTACAAGGAGGCAGATTCATTCATCTTGATGTACTTTAATGAGAAAGGGCCATAGAAATGTTCATAGTTGTGTGCAGCTATTAATGATTCATGTAACATCCATTTCAGACATTGCTCTAGCACCTTGGCTCCTCCTCCTTGTTCTTAGTCTCCACAGTGGTGGCCTTGGCCAATACATGGCCACGCAGCCTTGCGTGCTGCTACCTAATTCTATGATGCAGCACGATGGCCCCTGGAGACTCCTCTCTGCTTCCCCCCTCTCTGCACAGGCAAACTATACAGTTGCCACCACTTCCCCACTTAAGCAGCCTTAAATGTTATTATTTAAATAAACAGAATGCTTGATGGGTTAGAAACCAATACATGAGAGATGGAATAGTCCAAATTTCAATCCTGGCTTGAATATTTTGTGACTGTGTGACTTTGTAAAAGTGACCTAACTTCTCTCCTTTCTTTTTCTCTGGTGGAAGTAATAATCCCTGTCTCAGGGAACCAAAGGAACTAAAGAAAAAGCTCCAATGCAGTGCATATCAGGATACACACTCCAGGCGTGGCAGCAATTGTTACCCTGATTTTAATAATGTATGAAACAAGAGCAGTAATGACAGTGTCTTGTGGTGATGGGAAGCTGACAGTGCAGGGGTAGCAAGGACCTTCACTCTTACTGTGAAGCAGCTGGAGGATAGACACCAAGGTAGATGGGGCATGAATGCTTGACACCGGTGACATATACACACCTCTCCCTCTTTGCTTGCAGAATGTCCCCCAAGACCTGTCCATCAACACCTTTGGGCTGCAGCAGTCCCTCTTGTGGACCTGGCAAGAGATGCTGGCCAATACTATGGAGAAGTTGGAAGGGGCAAGTACACTTTAGACTGGAGTATTTTAGTGTTCTCACCTGCTAGGGGATGGTGGATATTACAGGTATTGGAAATCATATTTGTGGAGTTAAGTCAATGAA
The DNA here is from genome assembly GCF_021218885.2 of Marmota monax. NCBI lineage: Eukaryota > Metazoa > Chordata > Mammalia > Rodentia > Sciuridae > Marmota > Marmota monax. Next base: position 60,075 of record NW_026692185.1, read on the forward strand.
TTTTAACTTGTGACTCCCTTGGGGTTGACCTTCTGCATTACCTAGCACCCCATCATATCTTGATCTTGGAAAAAGAAATCCAAGTGCAATGAATCTCTGTGGTTGCCTGTTGTGCACATGGGCATCTGTGTGTCTCCCTATGTCTTCAGAGCTCTGTTTCTTTTTGACCAGTTGTTTTGTGCATGGCGCTTTGTTATTGAACATTGTTTATTGTCGAATACATTTAAGTGTGTGGCTATGTTCTGAGTTGTTGTTTGGTGAGTAAAATTTCATGGCACTGTTACATAATTTAGGTAATGAAATCATGGTGATATGGCTTTAGTGAATTATAAATTTGCCCATAGTTAATCATTTTCTCCTTTTGAAAATTAAGACTTTTATTTCTGTCTTCAAATGCAGATATTTTACTTCAAAAATATATAAGATGATTTTAATTATTTTCCATGTGACAAGCTCTTACTGACTGAGCAATACACATTTGTAAACAATTCGTACAGTTTAAAGTTAAGCAGAAGGACAAATGGTCACTTTTTTGGGTCTTCTCTATAATTTTTTAGGGGCATTCTAAGTGCTGCACTGTTGTGTAGTTTTATAAACTCGAGTATTTTCAGGAATAGTACCAAAATTTTTCTTTGTCATTAATGATCTCTGTATAGCTTTTATGTTTGAATCATTATTCTATTGGGATGATTAAAGAGATTAATAATACATGGTTCCAAAGAAATGAGTAATTAATTGTGCTGTAACATACATTTTGGCACCATCCACAAGAAAATCCTGTTTCTCTATAGTTTAAAAAATTGTAGTGTCACAGCTTAGAATTTTAATTAAGCTGTGTATGAATTCTAAATTAAATATTAACATACTTAATTTTATGAAAACCTACTGTAGGAAAGAGATGAATTTCATGGAGCTGGAGCTTACTTTCACTTGCTAGTATACTTTAGGAAGAAAACACTGTCAAATAGCTCAAGGGAAAAGTGCCTAAAATTTTATGGGGGAGAAAGATTCTTATTTAAGAAGCAGTTTTGATGATACCCAGGAGTGATATTCAAAATATTTTACAACTGCCTTGGCATAAGTACCAGTGAATCAGTGTGGCTTTCAGCCACAGTTCTGGAGGTTGGGGTGGTCTGAGTGATTGGTGGGGTGTCCTGGAGGACCCCTAGGCGGTTTAGTGATGTTTACCAAGAGGGATAGTTTTTTTTTTGCACTGTAACAATCATTTAAATCAGGAAAGTGTTTACTGGTTGTATTTGATCCATGGACGCTTCTGGGACTCATAGGAATCATCTTTTGGACTCCCTGGATGCCCATACAATCTCTCCTTGAGTTTTCTGATGTCTCCTTCAAACTCCTTCTGGGACTATGATGGTGAATCCTTTTGTAAAGCAAATTGACATGTCTCAGTTAATAAATTATACACAGTAGATTCTCTGGAATGAAGATTCCCATTTCCTAGGGTAATGTGTCAGAGAGGAAACATTAATCTTTTTATTTGGTGGTGGTGAGGTTATCAGGGATTGAACTCAAGGGCACTTGACCACTGAGCCACATCCTTAGCCCTAGTTTGCATTTTATTTAGTGACAGGGTCTTACTGAGTTGCTCAGCACCTCACTTTTTGCTGAAGCTGTCTTTGAACTCATTATCCTTTTATTCTCAGCCTCCTGAGCCACTGGGATTACAGGCATGCACAATCGCACCCAGTTCAGCAGTTTCTAATTATAGAGTGCTACTGATTCTCTAAAATACAATGCTTGCATCTTACAAAGAAAAAAATTTTGTACTAGAATTTTGGTAGGAAATGATATTACAAGTTTTGGGAAAGTGTACCAATAGCTGTTTCTGAACTCTGGAAATGCTCAGGAGGCACATGGGGTACTTCATCTGTCATAATCATCTCTGGTGATCTGGGGAATGATGACATGAATGGTGCAAAACTTTCTCACATTTAAATAAGTGGTAAGACCAGGTGCCCCTGTCACAGAGTGGAAAGTCAAAGGTAATTGACCAAGACTCAACTTTTTTAGCTGGGTGTGGTTTGGTATCTTTTTACTATTTGATATGCTATTTTAGTTTCTATACCATTTGAAAATCCTATAATCCTTAAAACAAAAATGATTTTTAAGAATCCTCACTTTTTTTTCTACTAAGAAATGGGAAAAGGAGAGTGGATTTTGGGCTAGTCCTGGAAGAGGTACACAGGGCTTTGGCATCATTGTCTGCTGATATAAAACCAGGCCCTTATCCTTATTGATATCCTTGGGAGTTGGTGATATATGCAGTTATTGGATTTTTTACTGTTCTCTTGTTTCTGTGGAGATGTTGTCAATGTGTTAGAAGCAGATGTTACGTTAGAAGAGGAAAAACAGCTTGCTCTAAAACTTGCTGGACTAATTGAAGAAAAATGTCAACTACTTGAGAAAGTTAGCCTTGTTCAAAAAGAGTATGAAGGCTTAGAGTCATCTTCAAAGGATGCCATTTTGGAGAAGAAGTCCATAGAAGCAGAAAATTTGAAGGCAATTTATGAAAAGCTCAATAGTTCTAAATTTAAACTAGGGGATGAAATACTCTTTATAGAAAAAGATCTAAAAGAAGAGAAAACTAAACATTCTCAAAAGGATGAATTTATGGCAGATATATCAAGAAGGATTAAGTCCCTAGAGTATGAATCCAAACCCCTCAAGTTACTAATAGCCAAAGGTGAAACAACCTTGAGAATATTTCAAATGAATGTAGGAGGGTTTAATGTAGCAATTAAAGAGGTTTTGAAAGAAAATTCTCAACTTCAGAATAGTCAGAAACAACTTATACAAGAAGCTGAAAGAAAAAGTGAATAACCTTAATAAACAGAAAATGACATTGGAAGACTCTACTGTATATACAGAACAAGATCATACAGTAAAGAAAATCACATTAAATCTCTGACTGAACACTTGGTGCAGATGAAAGATTGGGCTTCTGTGCTTGGAGAAGACCTAAAAGATTATGGTAACTTGGAATTGAAAATTAAGAGTGAATCAGAAATTGGTGTTCATTTAGATGATCAGCCAAAAAGAGCTTTGAAGGAACAGGTTCACAGTGCTAAGTTAAATGCCCCATTTAAAAAAAATAGAAGGAGAAAGAAATAAAATGTTTACTTTATTATCTGAAGTAGATGGGTTAGAAACCAATACATGAGAGATGGAATAGTCCAAATTTCAATCCTGTCTTGAATATTTTGTGACTGTGTGACTTTGTAAAAGTGACCTAACTTCTCTCCTTTCTTTTTCTCTGGTGGAAGTAATAATCCCTGTCTCAGGGAACCAAAGGAACTAAAGAAAAAGCTCCAATGCAGCGCATATCAGGATACACACTCCAAGACTTTATAGAAAATATTAAATATCTTAACACAGAACAACCATCTTTGCAGTCAAAAAACAAAAATATAGGAAAAAAAACACAATTGGAGACTATCAAAAGGAGATGAAGAGACTTGGGCTTTAAGCAGTGGGACATGTGGATTCTTACAAACAATGTTGAAGTTAAGAAGTTACTTCTTTCACTATATAACTCCATATACATAAAATACAAAATGGACACAAAGAAATGCATTCCTATATTGCTAATAGGGTCATTTTCAGAGAGTTATGGCAGGAAGGGAAAATGGAATTAGAGTCTGCAAGCTCTGCTCCAGTTCTTTTTTGTTTCAGTTATATATGAAAGTAGATTGCATTTATGCAGTTTGATATATCATACATAGGTGGGAAATAATTTCTCATTTTTCTGAGTGTACATGTTGTAGAATCATATTGGTCATGCATTCACATATATACATACAGTAAAAATGTCTGTTTCCTTCTACTATATTTTCTATCCCCACATATCCTCCCCTCTCCTCCCATCACTTCCCTCTATGTAATCTAAGGTAATGCTATTCTTCCCCATTGCCCCCCGCCTTATTGTGAATTAGTATCTGCATATTAGGAAAAAAATAGGCGTTTGTTTTTTTTGGGGATTGGCTTATTTTGCTTAGCATGATATTTTCCAACTTCAAACATTTACTGGAAAATTCCATAATTTTACTCTTCTTTAAAGCTGAATATTTATATATTCCACTCCCCATATTCCACTTAGCAGAAGCCAGACTGTCAAATGATGCTGGTGGCAGATCTTAGAAAGGGGGCAAGGGCATGGAGCCCGCCATGGCTCTCCCTGTGTTCCCTGATAACTGAGCCTCAGAACCTCCAGTGACTCTCCAAGATGTTGCTGCCTTGGTGAAAAGAAGAGCTGGAACCCACAGCCCTCTGACTCACTGCATGCTCAGCATCTCCTGTGATCTTGGCTGGCTCTCTCTGATGAGAAAACTCTGGACCTTCTGCTGGCTATGGCCTCCTGGGGTGGCTCCTCAGTCTGGCTTTAAGGAGAAGCTGCACTGGTTTGTTTCCTACCTAGAGGCTCTGTGAACCTTTTAATTCTATTTTCTTCTATGCTCTGTCTACTGGAAACCCCATCGACTAATATTTGATGGTTAGAGTGTCTCCAGATACTCTACATTATCATTATTTTTATTATTTTCCATTTGTCTGAATTTCTGTCTTTCTAATTTTATGTTACTGAACTATATATTTTTATGAAATGCTATGACTTTTCTTTTAGAACTAGGTTGAATAAAATTAAGTGGTAAGTCAGTTGATTTTTTTTTTCATTAGTAGATAAATCACTCTCTTTTTCTTTGAATGTTGGCTATTTGCTAAATCTTCCATTATACTAGGAGAAATGGGAATATTGTGGAAGCAAACACAGGACCTGAGCCACAGTGAGTGACCCTCCAGCCTCAGAGGGCCCTGGTGCTCTGTGGACAAGGGTGTGGGACCAGTATGCTGATGGGTGGGGCAGGAGGGACCCCTCCTCCACTTGTCTCTTTCGAGATCATCTGTTCCATCACATTGAATAAGTGCAATGAGTAAATAAGATTATATTTGGCATAGGAGCCCATTTTTAGAAATCCACATGTGTAGGTAGTTTTATAATAGTTCCTCTCCAGGCTCTATGTCGGGTCCTGGATTTCATGAGCATATTAGCCTGACATCTGGAGTGGGGCTGGTGTGAGGCAGCAGAAAGAGGGCCTGAGAGGGCACTCTTCAGGTCCCCTGAGCAGCTCATGAGAAGCATCCAGCCCATGCTTGCCCTCCTGCTGCAGAGCCTTCGGGGACACACTCAAATGCACTTCAAATGCGTGCACCTGGCCTAATGCCCAAGTTGTTATTTACTTAGGGAGTTCTTAGCTCATCAAAGCCTGCAAGTAACTTCAAATGAAAGAAAAGAAAACCTAATTTTCTGGAGTGGTGGCAGGTAAAGGGCATAGCTCTTCAAGGGTGAGCTATGCCCTTGACCCTGCTACAATGGCAGGTGGAGCCATTGGAGCCTGAGCAGCATTCTCCTTGAGTGTGATCACTGCCAATTGCCTGGTTACCAGTACGAGAACCATGAATGGACAGGACTCTGTGTGTTCCAGAAGGAGAGGCATTTCACTGTCACCATGACACCGGAGGAGTGGAGCCACCAGCCAAGTCCCTGGCACATGCAAGCTATTGCCACATCCAGTGAGGGACTCCTCTCACCTCTTCATGGCCCATGTAGACAGGACAGTGGAGAAGAGTGGCGATGGATTAATACATAAACTTCCTGAGCCTCTGCTGGGGAGCAGGCGAGCACTCAGTGTGTGACCTGGGAAGCTTTACAAGAGCGTTCTGAAGTACACACTTCTATTGTCCCTATCCTCCAGATGAGAAAACTGAGGAGGAGAAAGCATAGGCCAGAGGGCAGCCTTGCAAGCATGCATGGAGTGTGCCTGCATCCACAATTGACTTGGCTACATGCAGCTGGTGACAGGACCTCCAGAAGCTCCATAAAGATGGTGGAGCAAAGACTGTGTCAGTGGACTGACCCTGAAAGGTTGGCCTATATGACAGAACAGCAGGGCCTGTAAAGCTTGGATTCAGGCCAGACATGCTCGACTTCACTGAGGGGTCCATGCAGCCCAGGGGGCTGTGAGGCCTCTGTGCCCTCCTTTGCTCATTCCACAGGTGAGGCAGGTAGCTGTGCAGAGGGGCTGGTGGAGTGAGAGCCTTTAATGGATCTCAAGCAGCCACATTGGGCTCAGGCTCAGACAGGGACTCCAGGTGACCTTGGAACAGGTGGTTTCTGTGGTTTCCTTTCCTCATATCCAAAAGTGGAAGACTTGAATGGTAATTTATAGGGTTCCTCTGGGTTTAAAAATCACCCCTCCACCCCAGGGAACACAGACATTGGAAGTGACATGGTAAACCAGCACCAAGACTGTAGGCCATGGGGGGCGCCTGACCAGGTTTGAATTCTGGCACTTTGGCCTCCTGTGCAAATATCATAAGTTAATCTCCATAAGCCTCAGATCTCATGTTTGTCAAAATAGAATGTGGCACATCTTGAGGGCCCTTGGGAGGATTAAGTAAAGAGAGTGTGCAGGACATGCAGTTCCAGCCACACAACTTTCCTCATGAGGCCATGCCGGTGGTTCACAGGCTAGATGCTTAGATGAGGAGGGCTGTAACTCATGGGTGGGCTAGTATGTCTGATGATTTAATAATTTAAAAGAACTAATGGGTGGTAACTTTGGTGGATATGGCTGGAGGAAATAGGTCACTATGCATGTGGCCTTAGATGATCTGTCACTGGTCCTCTCTCTCTCTCTCTCTTTCTTTCTCTTTTGTTTTTGGTGGGGCTGGTGATTGAACCTAGGACCTGGTGTACAGGAGGCAGCACTTTACCAGCTGAGCTATATGCCCAAGCCCCCTCTCTCTATCTCTCTGTATCCTGGCTGCCATGAGCCCAGCAAATTTTCTTCATGACACCCTTCTGCCATGATGTTCTGCCTCACCTCAGACCTGGAGCAGTGGACTGCGCAAACATGGACAGAATCTAAGAAACATGAGCTCAAATAAACTCTTCCTCCTCTAAGTGGATCCTGTCAGGTATTTTGGTCATGGTGATGACATCTGACTAACAAAACAATTGTTATGGGCAAGGTGGGTTAAATGTTTTCTAGAGTTCACCATGGAGGACATACCTAAGATATCTCTCTGATAAAATACTGATGGATTCATTTTACCATGGGGTAGAGCCAGGCACAGAAGCCTAGCCATTGGTGGAATAAGGATTTCTGTCCAGTGTTTATAGGCTAGAGGGGAGAGTAGTCTGGGCAGAGGATGGCAGGAAAGCCAGGTGTGTGGGACAGGAGTTGAGTACAAAATAACTGAGCTCTGATGAAAGACCATGCCAGTGAGAGAACCCCACAGGTATATGGGTGCTGACGGAGGAGAACCAAAACCAGACAAACCCAAAAGGCCACCCTTCCCTAAGGCTGAAGAACATGTCTCTGGGGAAGCATGCAAGGAATCACCTGGATGGCTAGGGTGGGCCATATGGAGCTTGTGGAAGTATGTAGAGAGGATGAGGACACCTTTTTGAGCAGTGGGCCAGTTGCCCAGGGTCCTGTAAATACTGCTGCACTGATGTGGGGTGTGGTGTCCTGTAAGGTCCTGGTTTCACTTTCTGTAGATATGAGCCTAGAAGGGGGCTTGCTTGGTCATCTGGTAGTTCTGTTTGATATTTTTTTTTTTTTTTGAGATTCTTATGCCATTTGCCCTGATCCCCATCAGCTACAGAGGTAGGGTTTCCTTCTCTCAATCCTTTGATAGAAGCTGTCCTAAGAGGTAGATGTTCTCTCTTGTGGGGTGATTTGAGTGTCTTTGATGGTTAATGACACTGGGCAACATTTCTGATTGCATTTTTAAGTTGGGCAAATGTTGTCTCCAGTTCCACCTTCTTTCTAGATCCTCCCGCCCTCAAGATCCCTTTCCTCCTTCTTTACCTGAGTGGGCCTCATTTCATTGTGCTCCATAAAACTGATCCTCTTTCCCTCCATTTTTCTGTGCTCCTGTACTTCTTTCTTTTGTTTTGAGAAATACAATATTCCAAGTGGTAATGAACACACTAATGGGTTCTCATTTGCTTTATGTGTATTTTAATTTAAAAAACAAAGCCTCCTAAATAGACATATGCATCCATAAATAGCATGCAAATAACACACAGTATTTACATTTTGATGGTTCATGCTATAAACACTATTCCATGGTTTACATTTTCCCTCAGTATCTGATTTTGCAAACACTCTGCGCTGTGCTGTGTTGTGCTGTGCTGTCCTGTACCTGTAATGTGTAGTTCTGGCTCTAGCTGCCCATTTGGCACAGTCCCAAGTCCATACTGCAGTTATCCTCCTCCAACATGGGTAGCTTCCTCTGCCCTGTTTGGTTCATGCTTCTTTGTACTTGTTACAATACAACATCATGTAATTACGTTCTAGTTGGAATAGGTCTGTGAATGGCTGAGAGTGCCAGATGTCTTAGCATGAATGGTGGTCTGAGTACCTTGCTCCTTTTGGCCTTTTTGAAAGCTTTCAGGACTTGGGCTCTGTGTGTTGCTGCTCACTGGCTCCCTCTTTGATTCAGCAGATCACAGGAGCCTCTGCCCAAAGCCCAGCTATGGTCTTGCTGCGTTGCTGCCCAGCTCCTCCAGGGTTCCTTCTTTCCTGGAGGTCAAAACCCACTTTCTTGGACCTGGGTGCATCTAGTCAGTCAGTGTCTTCCTCTCTCTTATGGGGTCCTGCTCCCCTGTGCCCTTGCCATTGGGGCCCAGAAAGTGCTTGGCTCCCCCACAGAGTGCTCTTGCTGGTTGCCCTTCCCATCCACAATGCCTCCATCCTCCCTTCCTGCCCTGTTCAGGTGGTCATGTCTCCTGGCTCTTCTTCCTCCCAGAGCTTGACCCCAGTGATCAGGCAAGCACTAACTCCATGTGGAGAAGGCCCATCCTCCTCACTGCCCCCACACCTGTTTCTGCCCGAATTTGTGTCTGGCTGTCTTGCAGAGTGCTTATGTCCAGGGATTTGCTTTCTAGACTTTAAAACCCATGAAGAAAGGGGTGGTGTCTTGAGTATCTGTGTCCCCACAGCACCACCAAACCAAGCATGGCAGAAGTTGAAGATTTGTTAAAACAAGTGAGGAAGTTAACAGTAGCCTCTCAGTGTCAGGATCTGGGTCCTTCTACAGCAGGGTCCTTTCCTAATGAGAAGGACCCCTAAAAACTCACAATGTGGCAGTTTCCCCAGCGAAGTCCTTTGTGTATGAAACCACAGAATGTATCTCTTCTTCACAAAATTGCAGGTCTCTGTGTAACAAGGACATTTAAATATTTGTCAAGTGAGAATGGCCACTGTGGAGAGCACAACCCCAGTCATTATTCCTGCAAGCTAACACTTGGAAACATGGGCTGTTTCTCATGTTGGTGAAAGATAGCATCAGCTCCTGCTTCACTTAGCACATATGGACTTTGTTGAGATTGTAGCCCAAGGCATAATTTAAAGTGACACTTACCTTGTTGACTTCACTTTGAATTTGCTTCAGATTTAGGTGCAGTGTTGACATTTCTAAGAAAACAACCTGCTTTTGTTCCCAATTTGGGGCAATGAGGTGGGGGGACAGATTCCTGGTTACCAGAACTGTCAGAAATGTCTTTAGCAGACATCCTGAAGGCTTGACCCTGCAGGAGGTGCCATAGGGCTTATTAAGAAAGATGCACTGACACCCACCACAACACAAGAGAGGGCTTGATAAACCATCGCTGTGTAGAGGGAGTGCTGTTGATTTCTGGATTAAACTACAAAAGCAAGTTTTGAGCGCTGCTCTGTGACCAAAAATGGTAATGGAACATAAGCTAAGAAGGGTCTGAATGGACTACAAATGGAAATCTTAAAATCCAGCTGTTTCTGATTTCTATAGTGGAAAATTACATTAGCATATTATCAAGCTTGTGGGTGAGACTGTGCAGTGGGACCTTTGTCAGAGCTTCAGGGAACAGGCCAGGAGGGGCATGGAGCTCTTGGGCCAGACAATGTTGTTATTCATTGTGAGATCTCCTTCCTCTGGCTGTCATTTCTGTTTTTGAATCAAGGGAGAATGGGTGCTACTGCTTGACAGTGACAATGACATTCCCCTGGGGGTTTATACTTTAATTTATGATGAGACAAAGAGAAGGAATGGAACTTCAGCAGGAGAATAAAGAGAATAGCATCCTTGCAGAAACAGGCAAATGGAAAGGAGCCAAGATCACAGAGGGCTGGCCCCATGCTCTCTGTGGCCTCACAGCAATCCTTGGTGAAAGCTGTTTCTTCTGAGCGATGGTACTTGTAATGGGCCAAGAGGAGCAGCAGGGAAACCTCAGAGTACTTGCACATTTGGTGATGTTATCAGGCTTTGTGATGTATAAAGACCTTGAATTAGCATGTGAACATTTCTCATTAACTAGGAAAGCCAGTAGTGCAATGTGTTATCTGTCCCTTTAAACAGCCCTTGATAAACAAGCAACACTCAGTGAATACGTTCTGGAACATGTGAATGAGGTAATCGCACTTGCTGATCATCTGGTCCTTAGACAAGTATCAGATATTGAATTTCCAATATTGAGTGCATGGCTGCATCATCATTGTTACCAGCCATGCTGATGAAACTTTTCATTTTTATTGTGCTTTAGTAAGACTCCAAGTACTTTGCCTAGATATTCACTCTGGACGTTATAACACTGGTGGGGTTTGGGGATGTTACTCTCATTTTAAACATGAGAAGACTAGGGTAGCAGAAGTTCTTGGGTTGTTACTGAGACCTTGGAGAAGGTCTTACAGTTGGGAGCCAATTGTTTCTAGGTACTAAAGCTAGAGAATCTTTCCCCAGTCAGTGCATAAGAAGAATCCAGCAAGGAAGAAGGCAGGACCATAGATGGATGTCATAACCTACACAGTGCTGTGTACCTTTCAGTCTCTTGAGTGACTCTCCTGTTCTTCATCTTGGGGAAGTGAGCACGGATGGTGTCCTCTTTTGGTTTTGGTGTACCAGCAACTTCTTGCCTGGCTGTCCTCATCAAACCCTCCTGGTACTGCCCAAGGCCAGCTGTGCTCCTTGCATGCAGCTTCCAGTCTGGCTGTCGAGTTGTTAATGGCATGAGGTTACAGTCCTGCACCTTCTTGTTTTTCTTAAGGAAGCTTTTTAATTTGATAATTGTTTTTTGGATCTGCACACAGTACAGAGAGTTCCCATATCTCCAACACCAGATTCCCATCATACATGAGTGGGTACATTTTTCCCAATGCTGAACCCATGTGGAAGCATTAGTATCCAGATAGGTGCCTGAGTAATCCAGGCGTTCTTGCTTACCTTAGGTCCTTCTGTGTCCCAGGACCCCCTCCAGGATCCATCATGCCCCCTTATGCTCCTTGGGACTGTGGAAGTCTCTCAGTTTTTGTGTTTTGTTAGTTTTTTGTTTGGTTTGGTCCTGGGGATTGAACCCAGGTGTACTCTAGCTTCAAGCTGAATTCAAAGCCCTTTCTGGTTTGTATTTTGAGACAGGATCTCACCAAGTTGCTGAGGCTGGCCATGAACTTGTGATCCTCCTGCCTGACTCCCAGCTGGGATTATAGGCCAGCTCCACTGTGTTTCCTTTTTTTTTTTTTTTTTTTTTGATGAACTGGATGGTTTTGAGGAATGCTGATCAGGCATGTCGTAGAGTGTCCCTTTACCTGAAGGTTTTCTCTTGAACACATTCCTATTGGTGTTTGGGACATAAGACTGCAGAGACCCTTTCCATGCTCTGGTTCTGAGGCTTCCTGCCATCACCTTGACTACACTGCTGCTGTCAGCCTCCATTACCCTGCTAAGGCAGCATGAGTCAGGTTTCTCCAGGACATGGGTGACTCTTCTTTAAAAGGGAAAGCCCCTGGACAAGCTTAAACTATGTTTATTTGAGCAAATCAAAAATGATTATAAATCAGGCAGCCCCAGGAACCAGAAGAGGTCTACCCAGCAGTGTGACCAGGCAGGGTGTGAAGAAACTGGAGTAGGTAGTCAGGACAGGTAGTCTCCTCTGCTCTGTTAGTGTCTCCTCTGACTGATGTCAGCCACAGAGATGGGACATCTTAAGCATGTGGTTCATCAGGCATGGGACAGGAACTGAATCCAGTCAGTGCCTTCGGCAGGTCCTCCTTCACCCTTTTCCCTTTTGTATTGTGCACATTGGAGTAGGTGCCATGCAGGGCCAATCCTGGAGGAACAGGGATGGAGCCTCCTCCTTGAGGGTGGACTGTCTGCTGGTCACTCAGAGTACTTTCAGGAGAGGGGACCCTCTACATGACCCACTTACCTGCTTATGTTGTATGACTCCTGGATACATGTCTTGGAGTGAATATTGACCTGGATATTATTGACTCACACTTTGTGTCCCCTTGCCCCTTTGCTACAGTTTTGTCCCATGCATTTTTTCAGGTGTTGTTGTGTCCCTTGACACATTCCATCACTTTGCAGGACTCTGTGTTTTTGGTTTTCTTTTAGTGCTTGCTGACTTTAGGCTCCACCAGAGGCTCTGGGAACATCTTGTTTGTTTCCTGCCTTTGCCCCAAAGTCAGCTGTAACACCAGGGAGTCCTGATTCCTGTTACTGAAGAGTGAGATTGGAGAATGAGATATGCTGAATTTCCATTTTTAGCAAGGAGATATTTGTAGGAAATGGAAAGGAGACAGATGACATATGTTAATGTGTGCCTTTTAATCTACTTGGGCTTCTAGGGGTCATGGAAAGTAGCATCAAGTCCAGCTGGGTCTCAGTCCACAGGCAGGCTGGGGGTTTGTGATACTTTTACAAAGTCACTGAAGAGCAGAGCTTATGATTTTATGCCATCAGATACAATAGTACACAATGTGATTGCCAGTTTTCATGTAGTTGAGAAAGATCAGATGCTTCCATAGATGGGCTTGCCTGACCGTGAGCCTGTGCTTGTTCCACAACCCACAGTCCAGTGAACCAGTAGTCATACAAAAGAGGAAAATGTTACATTTATTGGAAAAGCATGTGATGTGTATCTGCTAAGCAAGGAGGAGGGCCAGCTTTTTAAACAGACTCATACAAAAGCAAAATTCATAGAAGGGAATCAAAAGTTAAATATAGCCATACCAGCAAGTTTGAACTTGCATGCCCAAGGACAGGAATCCAGCCCTAAGCTGGGAGGATGGTACACAAAGAATTCCAACAATAACAGTAAAAAGACCAAGAAACGGAAGATGAGAAGTGTGAGCCTTCAGTAGGTAAAAAGGAAAATAAGAACAGCCAATCAACTTAGTGATGTCCACCTCACAAAGCCTTGGCCTCTCTACCCCAGCACCAGCAAGGTAGGATTGCACAGGTCTCACAATGTTAAGGCAGGTACTGTGGGAGAATCCTAGGTGCCACCAAGGGTCAGCACTCTTGCACACTGCTGTTGAGGTGAGTTACCAGGCTCTAGGGGATGGCAGTTAAGAGAGCCAAACCCACCATGTTCATGCTTCCTCATGCCCTAGCAGCTCAAATTCCTGGAAGAATGAACATACGACTCACATGCATATGACAAGTAAGAATGCTCTACATTACAACAGCAAGAAGCCCTAAGACCCAAGGCCCATCAGGTGAAGGATAAATGGACAACAAAAAGCAGATGCTTAGGAGGGGAATTAAACAGCTTCAAAAAGATTAAATAAAGTCCATCTTGTAATCTCTTTTCTATCTGCTTTACAAAATGAATCTCTCTTAAAAATCCTTCTGCTGAAAAACAAGGTGTGGAATGAAGCAAGCACATTATTATAAATTATTATTGCTCTGTGTGATAAAACATGGAATAATGCAAAGTATTTTCTATATTTATATCCATGCGGTTATAAAAGTATTTTTAAGGTGGGTAAAACCACTCAAGATACCATAGTAATAGTAATAATTGGGGATGTTTGAGGGAGGAAGTTTGGAAATGCAGAATAACAGACATTGTGATGATCTAATCTGCAATAAGAAGAATGGATTCCTGTATCAATATTAAAATTTAAAGTTAATTTTATTTATTTTTATGTGGTGCTGAGGATCAAAACCAGGGCCTCACACATGCAGGGCAATCAAGCACTGTACCACTGGGCTGCAATCCCATCCCTAAAAATTAATTTTGAAAAACGAAAGAAAAATTTTACAGATATCTCAGAAAAAAGAAAAAAACCCACAAAGTTTAGCTCTTAAGAAAGGCAAATTGTTTTTTAACCATATTTGCCAAAATTCCTAGAGCTGCCATTGATTGCTGAGGAGAAAATATCCTTCATTTTTAGAAGTCAGGTCATTTTCTGGCAAACACACCTTTCATGCCCATAGTACTTGGATCATTGTAGTTTTCATTTCTTGTTCCATTTCAAATGGCTTTTCTCACTTCTGCTTCCTGATTCGTCCTCTTGCCAGCAAATTCACAACTTTTTCAGTATGCATTAAGATGAAAATGCATTGATTATAAAAGCAATAATCTTCAGATAAAAGGGACTTATTTAAGAGGACTGTAATGAAGAAATCTTAAGCAAGAAATTAAAGAAATATACTCAGTCCTCTAGCAGAAATGGAATCAGGACATTCCTCTGCTTGGATTCAGAGTAACCAAGACTTGAGCCTATTGCCACCAGCTCCCCTTCTCCTCCCATGGAGGCTGGGGACAATAACCTGACTGTTCCAGAGCCTCATTCCCCTGGAAAACATGACCTGTGAACCAAGCTACAGAAATGTGTAAGTGCACCTCTACCGCTGGAAGAGGACTGGACTGAGACTCCTGAGGAATCCAGGAGATGTGGGGACTTGGATGGTTTCTCCAGCTTCCCAGTTCTCAAGAGCAAACCTCATCAACCTACTCTACTGTCCCCTTATTCCTGTGGTTCTGGAACTTGAAGAATGGGGAAAAACTCTTATGAACATCGGGTGTTTTTTTAATCAGTAGAGACATAAAGGTTTCACTGCTGGTACACAGAACTTTCTGTGTTCCAGGTGCAATACTAGTATGGGATGTGTTGACTCAGGTTCCCCCATCTCTCTCTCTTTTAAAGCTGCAAACCAGAACACCTTCTGCCTGAAGGCACCATTCATCCATTCCTGCCTCAACTATTTGCTCAGCACCTGTGATACACCATTGAGCAAACCCGTTTCCTGTACTTATGGAGCTTTTCCAGAGGTAGGGAGGCCTTCTGCAAAGGCCAGAAAGTGCAAATCCTTGGCTTTGTGACCCCTGCATTTGTAACACAACATCTCAGCCCTTCTGCTGCTGCTTCAAATCAGCTCAGCCCCTGAAGCCACAGACACATATCACTCACATGGCTTAAATAGGTAAATATTCTAATATTCTAAAATGTATTATTCTTCATTTTTATATAACCATGCTTTTGTGGTGTGCTTAAAATTAACCAGATCGCAGTGGATGTCTTTTTATATGTTTACTAAAATTTCTGTCTACTGACAACAGTAGACCAGATTTGATTCACTTTCTTAAATAAAACAAGACCTTGGAGCAGGAAGCAGAGGCAGATTTCTTTTCTCCTTTTTTGGACTTTCAGATGTCTTAAGAAGCATCACTGAGGTCCATGCTGGGTGACACTAGCAACTCAGTGTGAAGATTCTTGTAGGACTTAATTTTCTTGGATGCCTGCTACAAATTTATTTCAAGTTTAAATAGATTCAAATGCAATGTTCCTAATTCCGTTAAATTTGTGGCTGTTCCACAGTGGCTAGAGGAATGGCATCACATAGGATTCCTTCCAACTACATTTTTTAAAATTTTTGCTTATCCCAGACTAAGGTCATTTTCTGTCTTTTTGGTCAGAACAACAATTTAAAAGAGAGAGAGAGAGAGAGAGAGAGAGAGAGACAGAGAGAGAGAGAGAGAGAGAGAGAGAGAGAGAGAGAGAGAGAACGAATGAGAGAGAACATTTCCTGCCTCCATGCTGGTGGTATAAAGAATAGCTCAACCACCCAGCTCAGCTCTGCTGAGCCATAATGTCTGCCCTGCTCTACACTGTGCTCCTGGCACAGTTTTCACCTGGCAGGTTTCAGGTACAGGAAGAACCCTGTCACTCTTTGAGACTATGCTTCTCTGCACTGCACAGAAACTGTGGTGCTTTAAAAACGTCCCTCTTTATCCCAGACAAAGGAGCCCCAGGTGGCACTCAAGAACTTGTTCTTCAGAAGCCCTGTAGGCTAGGTGAGAGCAGGAGGATAAATTCAATGTGATAAAGGGGAAAAAAGGAAAAACTCACTAGCCAAGAATACTTTGTCCAGCAAAACTGTACTTCAGAAATGAGGAGGAAGTAGGTGATGACTCTCCCAAAGAAAAGCCATGTTCCCCACCACGAGGTCTGTCCCTGAAACTGCTGAAGAGAGTGAAGTTGAAAAAGACAAACAAAATTACTAATTTGCAACATAAAACATATAAAAGCACAGACAGCAATACTGTAAGTAACATTGAGTCAATATTTCTCTCCAGTATGTGGAGAGAGAGAAATATTTAAGAAAACTGTAGATCAAACAGATTTTCAAGATACTTGGTACAAAGTGACGGAAATGTTGACATCAAAAGCATAAAATGTGTGTGTTAAGGAGATAGTCAAAGCACAGCATTGTATATGATTGAGATTAAGTTGTTATCTGCATAAAATTGTCTAAGATTTTTATATAGGTTGTGGTAACCGCAAAGTGAAAATCTACCTCAGAAGCACAAAACACAAATAGAAGTGAGCCTATGCACACCAGATGCTGTGGGTGGAGTATGTCCCCAAGGGTTCACATATTGTTTGCATGGGAGCATCAGTCTAGAGTCTCGGTGTACCCACTCTCTTAGTCCCCTGACACCCACGACTCTGCCCAGGCAGGAAGGGAAAGTGAGTGGGCAGTATCACTCAGGGTTCTCCCAGAGCTCCATGATCTGACTGCAAGGGCTGGACTTCTGGACCCAGTAGTCACTGGTTCTGTGATTACCTTGGGCAAGTCACTTAAGCCCATAAAACCCCACTCAAGTCCTGAGCAACAACAGGGCATACTTTTCAGGATTGCTGGGAGGATTATATAGAACAATGTGGGAAGCCCTTGACATTAACTCAGGGTGACTCTGCTCCATCATATCCCCATGAGCACTGAGCCGCTGCCCATGGGATCCAGTGCCAGGCCAGGATCAGGATGCCCAAAATTAGTAGTCAACTGTGTAATAGTTCTTGTTACCCATAGAAGTTCTGCTCTATAAAGTCACTTCGAACCCTAAGCCAGGGAACGTTGGAGTGCTGATCCTAGGTGCAGCAGGGCCAGGTGCCTGCCAGCCTCTGGTTGCACTTGCTTGCAGTCACCCACCAATAGGTCACCTTGTGGTGTGTGTGTTTCTGTTTGAGACACCTTAATTGATACATGCTGCTAGTTGGTTAGCATGAAACAGGGCCAGCAGTGCCCCAGCTAGTGCTGGAAGGGAGATTCTGTAATGTGTTTGTTCTCCATGAGGCCATCTCAGCTTTCCTTTGCTCAGGAACACAAGAGCACTTAAGCATGATGTGTGGAGGGTGTTTTAAACAGGGCCATGGGCAGGTGGAGTAAAAAGGAAACTTTTTACAGCATAAAAACAAATAGGAAGGCAGGGGCCTCATTCAGCCTCAGCTAGTGCATAACGATCAGGTGGCTCTGTGCATGTGGGCACTGATTTGGAGGTTACAAGTAAGTTTTAGCAAGCAGTAAACTTGCAAATACAGAAAGTGAATAATGAAGATTGGCTACACCTAAGATTTTAACTTCTGGAAAATGTTCACTGTTAGAATTGCTCTCCTCAGAAAGGCACTGAGGGTCAGAGGCATTGCAAGACCTTCCTTCCATCTGGCAGTTCTGTAGGATGCCCAGAGGATCATGGGAAACAGGTTGCTCTGTGCCAACAATTCCCCACATTTCTCCTATAATTTCTCTTTTACTTTCCTTTCTTCCATACCTTCTTGCCATTTTCAAGGGTCTGCCTTGAAGTAAAACAGTGGCTACAAAGACCACAAGCCATCTTCCATCTAAGGAGTCATAGTGCTGGGTGCTGGGATGATAAGACAGACATGCCACTGCCAAGCTGCAGTGGACAGGTAACCTCGTGGACATATTGCTGAGACCAGATGGAGATCCCCACATAATCCTGCTGACCTCCCTGTCCTGCTTGGCCAGGAGACTCAGTCATATGAAAAGAAACTTAAGCAGTGGCCAGAGTTCAATTCTGTGGACACTCCTCAATACAGACCCCACCTTGACAGATGTCCGGGGTCATCTGGGAATTCTTTGATTTTCTCATAAATTTCCTGAAGCATCTATCATTTCTCTGAGTATAATTTCTTTGTTGATTGTGCTCCTGGATGACAAACTGCCTTTCTGGAGAGGATGAATTGCAAGCATCACTTACATTGAAAGTTCAACAAGTAGCATCCCAAGGTTTGAAGATGATAGAAGAGCAAATCTTTGTTCCTGCGCACATCCCAACCTGGCCAGGTAGAAGCAAGTGCAATGTCACCAGAGTGTGTGCGCAGTGTGGGCCTGCTGGAACCAGAGTCCAAGGTAAGGTGACTTCTAGTCAGGCCTGAGAAGAGACCTCTGATGGCTTCATTGCCTCTGCACCATAGCGAATTCTCTGTCACTAGTGTGTCCCAACCTACCTGTAGAATCACGATGGTCACATGTCAGGATGGACCTCCTGAACTTTGGATTTGCAATGATGAAAGGGAGAGGGAGAGAGAGAGACTTATTTTAATGGAACTGGCTCACCAATTGTGGAGAGTAGCAAGTTTAACGTGATGTGCAGGGAAGATTGCAGGCTGGAGGCCCAGGGAAGTGCTGAAGTAAAGCAGTCTACGGGCAGAGGTTCCTTTTCCAGAGGGAAGCCCAGTCTTATTTCTTAAGGCCTTTCATTTGCTGATGCCCACTCACATAATGGGAAGCAATCTGCTTGACTCTTGTCTGCAGAATTCAGTGTCAATCACATCTTTAAACTATCTTTGCAGCAACATCTAGGTTGACTGATCACGTGGGCACCATAGTCGGGCCAAGTAGACATACAGGATTGACCATTACACTCCCTTCCTCTCTCCGTTTATCTTCAAACCTAACACCCATGGATCAGCCTGTGATTAAAACCCATGCCTCAGAAAAAAAACACATTCCTACTGTGCTTGGCATCCAAGTCAGCTGCTGGGTAGATGGTTGACCTGAGAAATGTAAATTCTGTAGTTCCAAGAGGAGGAGAGTGGGTCAGTGACAGACTCCCTCGTCCTCTCAAGGGCAGGTTTAGTTCCAAGGTAGCCTGGTATCTGATGCTTTAGGAAACTGTCAAGCAGGAACACAAGTTTAACTCAGTGACTTTGAGTCAAACAACAGGGTTAATCTGTGCCTCTGGGGCCTTCCTGAAGCCACCTGGGTAAGCTCCTAGACAGCAGCTCCCATCCTTGCCCTCCATGCAAGACTGAACCCTCAGCCACAAGGGGGCTCTACCTTACTGTTATCCAGGGGATGTCACAGTGGTGCAGTTTCTGTCTTTCTGACTAACTTTTAACGTTTTTTGTTCCTACTCCTGTTTATGGATTTTCAAAGGCTCCATGTTCCTCTGTGGCTCCTATTTGTTTATCCCTGGATGAAGGCCCTTAAGGATGGATTTCCACTTCTGTCATAACAAACGTCCCTCTTTGTACTTAGAAGTCCCCTTAAAATAATGGACACAGTTGGATTATTATTACCAAGTCCTTATTCTTCCAAAATTGAAAACTCTAATGTTCAGTGGAGGTGGTACACCTCCTTTTTCTCTCTCTCCTCCTCTTTCTCCTTCCCTCTCATAGCTTACTTTCTTTCCTTCCTTCCTTACTGTATTTTTTTTCTTTTAGAAATTGTACTTTTCCTGGATTCTAAACTGGCAGTTGGTGGATTAGCTGTTAGCTCGAATTCTAACTACCCTTGAAGTTCTTTCTTTCTTTTAAATAACTCCCAGGATCATTAGGTTGAGAAGATTGTAATTAGCAGTAATTTTTCAATACTACAGAAATTATTTTTATTGTGAATTAATTCCTTTCTTCTGAACAGAGTAAAAAGCCGAAGATTATAGGCTGGAAAATGGCTTCAAAGCAAAGCAGTTGAGGATGTTGTACAAATCACTGACCAGCACCTCTCAATGCTTCTGTGAAGATTCTCTAAACCCAGGGAAGTCTGAGATACCATGACTGCCCAGAGGAGCCCACACAACATGACCATGCCCCATAACGTAGCATCTTGAGTGGGATCTGCAGACAGAAGAAAGATGTTAGGGGAGAACTACAGAGTGAGTAACACACGGGCATTAGTCAATACATCAGCGTAGATTCATTGATTGTGACAGACATTCAAAGCCATGTTTATGCTAACCTTTGTGGAAACTAGCTGAGAGGTACCATTAACCTTCTGCACTGTATTTTCAGTTTTTTGATAAACTAAAACTGTACTAAAAGTTTACCTTCAGAAAAGAAGCCTGGGAATGGGGCTCAGGAGATACTTTCATTTGGCTGGTGCAGGGAGAGTCAGTGGGAGGTGATGTGGGAGACACTGTTAATAGGAGTGGATCCCATCATGCAGGGCCTCATGGACTGCCTCGGCCTCATGCTTTACTCACTGTGGACATAGGAAGCTGTGCAGTGGCTCTGAGGGGCACAGCAGTGTGATGGGTGTTACATCCCAGGCCATCTGGGGTGGTGTTGAGAAGGAGGGTGGGATACTGAATGACAGGTGTAGCAGGAGCTGTGCTCTAAGTTCAGCAGGAAGAAATGAGGCCTTGGCGAACTCACTCCAGGCAAGCAAGGAAAGGAGCTGATGGATATGAGAGTTGTTGAGGAAATCAAATGGATAAAACTCAGTGACAAGCTGTGTGGGAAAAAAAAGGGGGAAAATTTTGTTCCTTCCACTCACTCAGTTACTTACCAAAAATTCACTGGGAACCTAGCACATTGTCACACCCAGCTCAGGGGTCTCCCTCCAAGGAGGGAGGCAGACCACAGGAGGACATGCTTTTGGGCTTTTGGCCAGGCCTTTTGGTTGTGAGAGCATGTTGGGATACCATGATTATCAAAGCCATGGTTCAAGAGGGGAATTGATTGCCCAGGAGTAAAATACAAAAAGTAGCTAGTAGAAAAAAGGAATGGAGCTACTGAATCTAGGTAAACTGCAGAGGTGAATTGAATGCTTGGACAGCAGACAGCAGCAGAGCTGTGTGCAATCTGAATATAGGAGTGAGGGCCACAAAGAGCAGGGCTGGGCTTTGTGACAATTTGGCAGAGGGCCTGGCTGGAGGCTACCCAGCTCACCGTCTACTCTCTTTGCAGCTCCACCATTAGGGGATGGACTGTGCAGAATTAGGAAGGTTTTTGTAAACACAAGGATTAATCTGAGCCTGTGAGCTTTGGAAACTTTCTCGGTGTTGTCAGTCTCACTGACTGCAGTCAAGCCAGTGATGGTAGAAACCTCTGCTAGAGTGTCCACTGGCCTCCTCCATCTGCTAAACAGCATCCTTCTGGAAAAGAGGACCCAGCCGAAAGGGAATGCGCTCTGTCCTGGTACTCATGAGCTTGTCTGAGAGATGGGGCAATTGTAGCTCCCCTGTCCTTCCTGTCACAAGGAGGATCCATAGGGGAGTTTTGCTTTAAGAAAAGGAAATCTTGAGAATGTTTATGCACTGCATGGAGAAACAGGCAAGCAAGAGACTCTACAAAGCAGCGGCCACTGGTAAGGATAGGAGGTTGAATTCTTCGTGAAGCTGCAGGAAGTGACGTGAACAGTAGTGTGACTTCCTGCAACAGTGTGTGCCAAGATGGGAAAGGGCCATTCCCACCAGATCACCTTCATTCCTGGGAAGTGGGAAGATGTCTGCCCAGAGAGGTGGGAAGGCTGGAGTTGGGATGGGGAAGCACAGAGAGGAGGTTACTGGAAACCAGTGCAGACAGTGCATCATCAGGGAATAAAGACCCAGCTGGGCCTTTGATGACTCAGGTGTGAGGCTTCAGTGGTAATAATGGAAATGTCTACTTTTATAGTAAATTATTCTTAAAAATTTGCTTATAAATGACATTTTGACAAATTCTTCCTCTTTCATGCAGAAAGACAAATCAGAAAGTTGTGTGCTCTTTATGCTTGGGGCTGGGCAATAACTATAATTAAGGCAGAGGATCCAGCCTCATGAAAGTGTTCTATTTACAGGGGAGACAGGTCATGCACATGCAAGGAGACACTGTGGAGGCTGGGTTGTGAGAGCAAAGTGGAGGCATGTGTGAATGCTTCAGAGTCTCTAGAAAATTGATAATTTTGTTAGTCTACTTTCAATCTTTTTAACAAATATATGAGCTAATCAGCTTATGAAGAGAAAGGGTTTTTTTAGGCCCAACAGTTCTAGAGATGCCAGTCCACAATGGGTTGGTGCTGGTGCTCTGGGACTGTGGTGAGATGGCCCATCATGGTGAAAGAGTATAGCTGAGAATAACTGCTCCTGTCATCAGCCAAGAAGTCAAAGGGGTAGAGGGAATGGCTAGGGTCACACACTCCTCTAAAGGGCACACCCATGGGGCCTCAGGAACACCCACTAGTCCCACCTTTCAAAGTTTCCACCTCCTCCCAGTAGCACCACCCAGTAGACAAGGCCTTAGTAAATGGTCTTTGGAGGATCTTTCAGTACCCAAACTATAGCAAGGAAAGATAATCAAAGGATCCATGAAATGGACAAGCATGGTTGATTCTCACTCCCATCCCAGTTGTGAGTCTAGTGGCTCTGTGGTCTCTCTGACCATGCTGACTCAGGGATTCATGCTGGTTCTGTCTGGCACTATAGCCACCTGTGGTGAACAGCTCTCTGTTCTCCACAGAAGAGAGAAACTGGAGGAGTCTGCTCCAGGCCTGAAAGTGAGGAAGATGATCCATCCAATCCACTGTGAGGACTTAGTCTCATGCACCCAGCCCAACTTCAAAGGGAGCTGTGCCAGGAAGAGATGGAAGGACTCAAGTGTACCATCCAGCTGTCCACCTTGATCCTGTCCAGTGTCCCTCAGTATCTATTTAGATATCCACCCACCCACCCACCCACACATGCACACACACATACAAACACGCACACACACAAACACACAGACATACACATGACTTCAAAGAGAATAGTACACCTATAGCATATTTTATAATTATACCTACAAATACTATGCTAATGCTTTGTCCATTATATAACAAAGTTTGTTTGCCAATTGGAAGGTGAATGAGATTATTTTCTGTTGAACTTGATTCTTGTGAAGGCTCAGTTTCTGTTACAAGTGCCTATACCTGGAACAGTGTAAAAAGCATGAAGGTATTCAGTACTCTTTAGATTTATGGGTGGTTGATACACTGATCACAACAGAATTGATTTGGTTGTTTTGGAAAAGTTAATCAGCTTGAATGTGTGTGTGTGTGTGTGTGACCAGTGTTATTTTAGAGTTCTCTCAAGTGGCCTGTGTAACCCATGTCTTTCTTTACTTGAAGCAAGAATTAGATTTGTAGCATGTGCCTTTAGTAATTTATTTTGCTTGATATTTATATTGAGTTGGATGATGTACTCCCCAATTCATGTTCACCTTAAAGTTTATAATATGAGGTTCATGTTCTTTGCAGATGTAGTTCATTAAGGATCATAAGGTGAATCATCACAATTAAGGGTATACCCAAAATCAAAGATTAGTAACCTTCTAAGTAAAGGAGAGGACACAGAGAGACAGAGACAAGACACAGCAGGACCTGGAATGAACAGCACCAGCTGAGGACAACCAGCCCAAGCAGAGACCAGGAGAGATAAAGAATCCACCTATGATCACAGTCTCCTAGGAACAGAAGGTTGGTATCTACCAGGCACCCACATGAGAAGAACCAGGAGAGAAAGAACCACATGGCAGCCAGTCTTTCCCAGGAGAAAAAATATATATCTTTTTTTTGATCCATTGCTAATTTTAAAAATAATTTTATGCTGTGCATGAAATTATATAGATACATAAATAATCCATGGAGAAACATATTTATTCATATGTAATAAATCACTCTGATAGTAGAAAATGTGTGACTTCCAAATTCTAAAACTGCTGAGCTACATCTGTATAAACAAGAAGACTATTGTAAGGCCAAAAGAAAAAAAAAATGAATAAAAGTTGGCAAACAATTATAGTTCTAGGCACTTGGTTATGTAGTTCTTGATGAAGTTTTCATGTCAAATTCCAGGAGATAAAAGTGATCTCCTGACAGCACATGAATATCAACATTTCCATTAGTTATATCTTTGCAGACTAAAATAAAATTTTATTTGATAATAAATTATATTTACTAGTACAACTAAAGACTTATTTCCACATATCATTTCTCTGAGAGCTGATACTGAGTGGTAGAGTTACTTTCAAGGTGTCAGGTTCTTTGTGTCCTATATCTTTAAATTCTCTAAGACCTACCAGTATACAGTGGTATTACTTCTGGTCTCTCATTTTACATGAGATCAGTACCTCTCCATTTACACTACATAAAACTGGATGAACTTTCTATTCACAGCAGTAACTATTATTTGACATTTACTGAAAACCATAAAACACACATTTTAATAGATACCCAAAACTATAAACATAATTTTCCCTGCCACATTCTTTGCTAGGTCTTTGGATCCAATAAAGAATGTTAAGTCACAAGAAAGAATGGCCTTAGATGGTGTGTAAGAGCTATAAGCGAGAAAGAGCTAGTTAAGCAACACCCCAGAACCTCTCCCTGTTAATAGAGCCACTGGCATGAAACAGGAGGCCATGGGACAAATTTAAAACAAATTGCAAGATGGTAGACTTAAGTGTAACCATATTAATAATTAAAATGACATGATAGATTCCAATACTACAGCTGAAAGGCAAAGATGACTAGACTGACTTGCCAAGCAAAATCTATCTACATGCTGTCAACAAGGGACACATTTTAAGTATGAATCCCAGAGAAAAAGTACAAAAATGGGATAAGATAAATAACCTGCAAATAACAATAGAAGAAATGGGAATGGCTGTAATTAGTATCAGAAAAACAACACAAAAGACTTGAAAATAAGAGGCAGGATGCAGCTGTGCACACCTGTATCCCCAGTGACTTGGGAGGCTGAGGAAAGAAGGTGGAGGCCAGGCTCAGAACTTAGTGAGACCCCATCACCTTAGTGAGACAGTGTCTTAAAATACAAACTAAAAATTAGTACAACCACTGTGGAAAGAAGTGTGGAGACTCCTCAAATAAACAAAAACAGATACAAAAAAACCTAGGAATGGAAGCACAATATGAAGCAACTATCTCACTCCTTGATATGTGTCCAAAAGAACTAAAATCATCACACTATAGCTATACAACCACTTCACTGTTTAGATCAGCACAGTTCACAATAGCCAAATTATGGAATCAACCTGAATGCTCATCAACAAATGAATGACTCAAGAAAACCTATGATATAATATATCTATATCTATCTAGATAGATAGATAGAGATAGATATAGATATATTCACACAATGAAGTTTTACACAGCCATAAAAAAGAATGTAATAATGGTATTTGCAGGTAATGGAAGGAAATGTAGAAATTCATACTAAGCAAAAAATGTCAGACTCAGAAAATCAAAAGCCCAGTGCTTTCTCGCATATGTGGAAGCTAGGGCCAAATAAGGGAAAGAAGGTGGTGGGGGAGGGCATAAGATACCATGAAGATATAGGGTTGATCAGTGGAGGAGAAGAATAAGAAGGATGGAATAAAAAAGGCAATGGGGTAGAAATATGAAATGAATTCAACAATATCATGTTATATACATATAGTAATTAACAAAATATTTCACCTGTATGTACATGTAGAAAATACCAAGCAAAATTAAATAAAGGAGTGAAAGGAAGATCAATAAACGAGAAGAAGGAGAATAGGGAGAAGGAGGAGGGAAGGAAAAGGGCAAGGGGAATAGGGATTTTAATCAAATTCCTTGTACGTATTATTTTTTTTTTCAAAATGAACCCTAATACTATGTATAATTATAATGCTCTAATAGAATTAAAAATAATAAAAATACAAAATAAAAAGGTCAGGGGATATAGCTATCAGTGGTAAAGTGCCCCTGAGTTAAATCTATCCATCCATTTACCCATCCATCCATCCCAAGAGAAGAATATGAACATCATATTAAAGAGTTTGCACACTTAAGAAAACAAGAGTAACCGGCCACAGTGGCACACAATGATAATCCTAGCTACTGGGGAGGATGAGGCAGGATGATTGAAATTTTGATGCCAGTTTGGGCAACTTAGCCCAAGAGTGGAGACAGAGGGTGTCACCCTTGAGATGAATACTTCACATACATTGGAACTGCTGTACTCCTTAAGGGGAGCAGTGGCCACGGTCAGAGTTGTGGTATTATACATTTTCATATATCCATTGTTTGAAAAATTGTTTGAAGAAATGGCATTTAATGTATATATTAAACATTAGCTTGATGAAAAAACCTATAAAAGTACTTTCAGTTGTTTTGAAAAAGTCCATTCATGCATGAATTATAGGGCTCTCTTCTTCCAATGGCAGTGTGCACTCATGTGAGATCTGCTGTTAGAGCAAGGGTGACAGTAGACAGGAGAGGACTTGGAAAGCTTGGGGGACAGAGGCCTCGGGCTGGAAAGACATTTTCAGATCAGAGAGGGACACCGTGGAAAGGGAAAATGTCTCTTGGAGGTTTGGTAGGGAAAATAGAGAGGGGCTGAAAATAAGAGTCCCACAGAACTAGAAAATATCAAAAATTCCAAGAATTCTGAATCCGTCACCCACAGGAACACAATTTTTTAAAACTGAACTTCTCTTGAGCCACAGAAGAGGGCACTCTGAAATCAGCCACCTCAGCCCCAGAGGCTGAGCCACCTGTGACTGCTGGTCAGAAAATCCACACCCCATCAGGAGCAGAAATAAACTGACACACAGCACACAGAGTCTAAATCAGCTAATGAAAGCAGTTAATAAAAAAAAATTATAAAAAGTTAGAAAATACCCAAATATGAATTAAATTAAATCAAACAAATAAAAAACCCTGTAACTTCAAATTTTAAAATTCAAAATAGAAATAGAGAATTGCACAAAGATGTGACAGAATATTGGAAAGAAACCAAATATAAAGATGAACGTTTTTTCAAAATGACAAAAAATAGTTTCCTTGACAGAGAGATGAAAAATATTTAAGTGGAAAGAAAGAGCAGGAATAAAAGAGATAGGAACCAAATAATACAACTATAAATCAGAAACATGAACATCAGATTTTCTTTCTAATTTTATAAAAACATTGTTAACTCTTGGATGAAACAACAACAAAACCACAAAATTAATTATAGGATATTTAAAAGTGATTTTAAGATTTGTTCCCAGGATGTAGGCTCTCTATTTACCTCTCTTATTGTATCTTTTGCTGAGAAAAAACTTTTTAGTTTGAGTAAGTCCCATTTGTTGATTCTAGTTATTAACTTTTGTGCTATGGGTGTCCTATTGAGGAATTTGGAGCCCGACCCCACAGTATGTAGATCGTAGCCAACTTTTTCTTCTATCAGACGGCGTGTCTCTGATTTGATATCAAGCTCCTTGATCCATTTTGAATTAACTTTTGTGCATGGCGAGAGAAAGGGATTCAGTTTCATTTTGTTGCATATGGATTTCCAGTTTTCCCAGCACCATTTGTTGAAGATGCTATCCTTCCTCCATTGCATGCTTTTAGCCCCTTTATCAAATATAAGGTAGTTGTAGTTTTGTGGATTGGTTTCTGTGTCCTCTATTCTGTACCATTGGTCCACCTGCCTGTTTTGGTACCAGTACCATGCTGTTTTTGTTACTATTGCTCTGTAGTATACTTTGAAGTCTGGTATCGCTATACCGCCTGATTCACACTTCCTGCTTAGCATTGTTTTTGCTATTCTGGGTCTTTTATTTTTCCATATGAATTTCATGATTGCTTTCTCTATTTCTACAAGAAATGCCGTTGGGATTTTGATTGGCATTGCATTAAACCTATAGAGAACTTTTGGTAATATCGCCATTTTGATGATGTTAGTTCTGCCTATCCATGAACAGGGTATATTTTTCCATCTTCTAAGATCAAATCTTTACTCCTCACACTTCAGATAGAGCCCTAATATCCAGAGTATACAAAGAACTCAAAAAATTAGACAATAAGAGAACAAACAACCCAATCAACAAATGGGCTAAGGACCTGAACAGACACTTCTCAGAGGAGGACATACAATCAATCAACAAGTACATGAAAAAATGCTCACCATTTCTAGCAGTCAGAGAAATGCAAATCAAAACCACCCTAAGATACCATCTCACTCCAGTTAGATTGGCAGCCATTATGAAGTCAAACAACAACAAGTGCTGGCGAGGATGTGGGGAAAAGGGTACACTTGTACATTGCTGGTGGGACTGCAAATTGGTGCAGCCAATTTGGAAAGCAGTATGGAGATTTCTTGGAAAGCTGGGAATGGAGCCACCATTTGAACCAGCTATTCCCCTTCTTGGTCTATTCCCTAAAGACCTAAAAAGAGCATGCTACAGGGACACTGCTACATCGATGTTCATAGCAGCACAGTTCACAATAGCAAGACTGTGGAACCAACCTAGATGCCCTTCAATAGACGAATGGATAAAAAAAATGTGGCATTTATACACAATGGAGTATTACTCTGCATTAAAAAATGACAAAATCATAGAATTTACAGGGAAATGGATGGCATTAGAGCAGATTATGCTAAGTGAAGCTAGCCAATCCCTAAAAAACAAATGCCAAATGTCTTCTTTGATATAAGGAGAGTAACTAAGAACAGAGTAGGGTCGAAGAGCATGAGAAGAAGATTAACATTAAACAGGGATGAGAGGTGGGAGGGAAAGGGAGAGAGAAGGGAAAGTGCATGGAAATGGAAGGAGACCCTCAGAGTTATACAAAAGTACATACAAGAGGAAGTGAGGGGAAGGGGAAAAATAATATAAGGGGGACAAACGAATGTCAGTAGAGGGGGCAGAGAGAGAAGAGGGGAGGGGAGGGGAGGGGAGGGGAGGGGGGATAGTAGAGGATAGGAAAGGCAGCAGAATACAACAGACACTAGTATGGCAATATGTAAATCAATGGATGTGTAACTGATGTGATTCTGCAATCTGTATATGGGGTAAAAATGGGAGCTCATAACCCACTTGAATCAAATTGTGAAATATGATATATCAAGAACTATGTAATGTTTTGAACAGCCAACAATAAAAAATTTAAAAAAAAAGTGATTTTAAAAACTTACTATATGTCAGAATTTACATGATAAAGTACTAATAAGAGGAAAAGTCACATGTTTAGGAAGACATGCCAAAAAGGAAAATAAGTGAATTAAAAAGCTCAATTCATAGATATAGAAAAATAAATTACATGGGAAAATGTAGAACAGAGAAAACAATAAATAAGAAACTATGTTTATGCATTAGGAAACAGGACTAATCAATCACAGGAGACTTATTTGCAATACTCCATGCAAAGCATTTGGAAATTTATATGAAGTTTGCATATCTTTAAAAGAAATGATTTAATAAAATTGACCTCAGTAAAAATAGAAAATGTAAATTCATAATTTTAAAAAGGATACAGTTATTGAAGAAGTATCCCCATATAAAAATTGCACTGGGCCCAGATGATTTCATAGGAAATTTGTTTGGAATTCTCAAAGGACATAATGTCAAAGGTACTTGAATTCTCCAGGGCACAGAAAAAGAAGGAAGTATTCCACATTATTTTTATGTAGTAGTACAACAATCATACCTAAATGTGAAAAGATTAGAAAATACCAGCTATTTTAGGCTGATCTTACTTGCAAATGCATGTAGATGTAGAGATTGGTGTGAAACGTGATCTCAAGGGGAAAGAGCCTTAGCAGGCACCTGAGAGTGTTCAGGGGCCAGCTGATAAGCTCTTAGGAGGTCAGTCCTTGCCTCCTGGACCACAGTCCTGGCTCACTTCAAAATAAGTCTGCGTAGTGCTGGGACCTGGTGAAATCCCTCTTTTCATTACTTTTTTAGAGTGAATTATAGAAAACATATTTTCATTCTGACATAAACATGTATGTGACAAGAAAACAATATTTAAAAATCATGAAACTCAAAAAATACTGTACCTACTTCCACAATCCCAGTTCATTCCCACAAAGGAAGCCCTTGTTGCCATTTTTGTGTATTCTGATGTCTTTGTGTATCTTCTACATCATTCTGCATTTTTATATGAATTTCCATTGTATTCATATGTATGCATGTATCTTTTTAATCTTTTGCACAAATAGGAGGACACCATGACTTCATGTGACAATTTGATCCCCTACTTGATTGTATAACACAGACTGTGGCCATCCTTGTCCATGCAGATTTCATTGATTTTTTAATTGATTTTATTTTTAAAATACATGACAGCAGAATGCATTACAATTCTTATTGTACACATAGAGCACAAGTTTTCATATCTCTGTTTGTATATAAACTATGTTCACATCAATTTGTGTCTTCATATATTACTTTAGATAATGATGTCCCTCACATTCAACCATCCTTACTAACCCCCTGCCCCCTCCCTTTCTCTCCCACCACCGTGCCCTATCTAGAGTTTTTCTATTCCTCCCATGCTCCTCCTCCCTATCCCACTATGAGTCAGTCACCTTATATCAGAGAAAATATTCACCGTTTGTTTTTTTGGGGGGATTGGCTAACTTCACTTAGCATGCTCTTCTCCCACTCCATTTATTTACCTTCAAATGCCATGATTTTATTTTCTTTTATTGCAAAGTAACATTCTATTGTGTCACTCATGTTTAAAAATTAGCATCATATCCAATAGTAGCTTTGTTCCATTATTTATTTAACTAATTTTATATTAATGGACATTGATGCTTTATAAGGGGTCTATTTTGATGTTTTTGTATATTTGGGTACTTGGTCATTAGAAACAATGCCATAAGCCAGGTTGGTGGCACACAACAATATTCTCAGTTACTTGGGAGAATGAGGTAGAAGGGTCACAAGTTTGATGCTAGCAAGACCTTATCTCAAAATAAAAAGTGGTGAGGATGTAGCTTACTATTAGGGTGCTTGTCTATCATGCATGAGCCATGGGTTAGATCTCAAGTACTACAAAAACAAAGAAAATAAACCTATAGTATATAGTCTTGTACATACACTTTAGCATACATTGGGAAATATAGCTTTAATTTAAATTCACAGAACTGCTGTTCAAATAAACCATAATATGCAGGCTGTTCAGGAATTGAACACAATCCAAATGTCTCCCTGTGGATTGATAAAATACATAGAAGTCAGTACGTAATTTCATGAGACTCCCTAGCTTGTCAGAGCTGGCACATGTGACTTGGACATGTCACAAATTTATAATGGCAAAGAACCCATCTCCCATTTATTTTATTATCTCAATTAACCTGCAAAGCTTAAGCAAAGAAAAGCAGGTCATCTTGCATTGTATAAATCATCTAACTGAAAAGAAAGGCTGGAAAAAGACTCCTGAGGAGCTTCAGATGAGCTAGTTTTAAACATATGTGAGGCTGAACTCCAGATCATGTGGGTGGCTACTCCCTCCCTGGGGAGCTGGGGCTCACTTCACTCACTGTCTTGAGAATGACCTGCTTCTGAGGAGTGTGGAAAGAAGTGGGGAAAGTAACTTCACAGTGGAGAAACCTTTGAACAAGCTTATTCTCACATTTGATGAGTCATGTTAACTGCATGTGTCCTCCAAGAAATGATGAGAATATCACCAGGAGGATTTTCTTACCCAAAATCCATAATTAAGAGACTATACATTATGTCCATTATATATCATACATATTATAGAACCAGGGCTCCCTTGCCTGGGTATAACCCTCAGTGGTTTCCTCACACATTAGCCCCAAGGACATTTTTCACTTTATAATAAGAACAAGGAAGGACATCAGAAGTTTCTGGCTTCTGTGGGTTATGGAGGCTGATATTTATCTCTTTAGAAATTAATACCTGTAGGAGGCTTCAATGGCTCTTCCATTCCAAGTCTGAAAATCCATAATGACTTTTGCATTTGAAAGAAGTAATCATATAAACTGAAGGTGTGCAATTTCATTCGCTTGCAAATCAAAACAATTGGTGTCCAAAGGATGGTAGTGCATCATTCCCATCTTGACACTGGCAAAAATGCTCCATTCTCTAAGGCACCAAAGGCCATGTTGTTCACATCTATGGGGCTGAGACGAAGGGTACTTAGTTACCATTTCCTCATAAGGTCCTCATCACATTTCTCCTCAGAAACCCTGAACACAGGAGACAGTAGGTTGAAATAGTCAAAGTGATGAGAGACAAACCTGTCAGCCAAGAATCTTCTCGTCAGCCCATGTGTCCTTCCCACAGCAGGAAGCATTGAATGGATTCACTGTTCAACTATGTCAGACAAGAGAAAAATAAACTTGAGTGAATTACAAACTCAAATTCAAATCATTATCAAAAAAATCATATATGCTGAATGAGAAATGAAATTAATAAGCACTATGCAATGAAAAACAACCAGAAACAGAACTTTGACAGTGAAATAAAGGAATAAAACAAGACACAAGAAGACTCTCACCTTCTGATTCTATCTAAAAGAAGATTGGCAGTTGTCCACCATTGTCATAAGTCAAACACTGAACTAATCCAAAATTAGCCACTCTTATTTCATCCATCAAAAAATTGAGATCTCAGTGCACACTGTTGGCCAAAAAATGGTGGATACAAGGGCTGAGGCTGTAGCTAGTGGTAGAGTGTGTGCTTAGCATACATGGGGAATTGGGTGAAATCTAGAAAGAAACACTGATGGGGAGAATTACTACACACCACAGCTGTAATCCATAAGCACAAACCTGTGTAAGGTTTCTACAAGGGTAGGAAAACCCAACCTATACTAGACAAATTGCTGGAGTCTCAAAGGTGACAAGTCCCAGAGTTAAAATCTTCAGGCTGCTTACACTGAGAAGAGGTCCCACACCTTCTCAGGTCATCTCCAGGAGCCTACCAGGTCCTCAGAGTGAAGTGTTGAGAAAAAATACTTATGCTTCTTGAAGATCAGGGTGATCAACTGTTTTCAAAAACTCCTTAGAACGTTTGTTGCTTCTCAATGAGGCCTGCCATCAAGAGAAAGTATTTGGACTGACCTCACCTGAGTGGGTTTAATCAGGGAAACACCAACCTGGAGAAGGAAATTCTGAACTCCAGTCCACTCGATCCTTCCTGTTCCAGTTGAAGGGCAGGCAAAACAGAGGTTTTTTTTTTTTGTTTTTGTTTTTGTTTTTGTTTTTTTTTTAAGAGACAAACTTGGGGACACAGGTTCAGTAACAGCACATACCTTCATCACTGAAATAAACAGTGCCTCCCCTCAACCCAAACCTCACAACTATGTCACTAACCACATCAATATCTCTCAGCCTGAATTCCTTGACCTGGAAGTCATGCCTAGCATTATCAAGAATACTAAAAGGCAAGCACAGAAGGCAGAGACAGAGAAGTGTCAGAGCCAGATTCAGATAAGGCAGGATGTCAAAATGATCAAACCAGGAAATTAAAACAACTGTGATTTATATGGTAATGACACTACAGGAAAAGCAGACAACATGAAAGAACAGATATTTTATATAAGTATGATATACATATTCAAAGAAAAAGCAAAAAAGAAATGGTCTACAGCCAAAACAAAACAAATGAAGAATGTCTTCATGGGGATTGCTCGAAGACCAGCCACAATAATGTAAATTTCAGGAAGCTTGAGAATATATCAATAGAAACTCCCAAAATTGAAAAGCAAAGAGAAAAACACTGCAGAGCAAGGTGGCACAAGCCTATAACACCAGCTACTCAGTAGCTGGGGGCAGAAAGATCATAAGGCAGACTGGACAGCTAAGCGTAATATTGTCTCAAAAAATAAAAATTTAATCTGACTCGTTAGAAAGTTGGGGAATTTTGGCCACTTCCCAACATCAGAGTCCCAGGCTGGTCCAATCCCAGGGCTCCAAAGCTGCCCTGCTATCACATGCACCAAGACAGCAGAGGACCTTTAGGAATACCCAGAAGCTGGCAGTACAGCCCTGAGTGGCACCAAGTTCATCCACCGGCATTCCCTAGCTTAGTCACCCACCACAGCCAACCCACAAGTTCTTGGAGATATAGCCCATAGTGTTCTTCATGATAAAGGGGACAATGACTTTTAATGGACAGGCAGTGCTATCCTCTGCACATTTGTACTAGTGTATGTCTTTTGGGGATGCACATTTTCCTTGAACCATTTTCTTTTCTTTTTTTTCTTATATCTCAATTGTTTTTATAGACTGTATACCTTATTTTCTAGATGTTCCATTATTTTAATCTTTAGCACTTTTTAAAAATTACTGGGTTTTTATTGAGTTTAAAAATTTTGGGGGGGGCTGGGGATGTGGCTCAAGTGGTAGTGCACTCGCCTGGCATGCGTGCGGCCCGGGTTCGATCCTCAGCACCACATACAAACAAAGATGTTGTGTCCGCCAAAAACTAAAAAATAAATATTAAAAAAATTCTCTCTCTCTCTCTCTCTTTAAAATTTTTTTTTTGAATGAAAGTTTTATTTTCTAGTTGGGCTATTATCTTCTACTTTTATTAAATTATGATCAGCACATAGTATTTGTATTGTTTCTTCTCTTGTGAGTTGAGGTTTGCTTTTTGAAGTGTATGACCTGATTTTGTGAATCTTTGAGAATGTTTGAAGTAATGGAACATTCTATATAAATGGGTACACTGTTGGGCTGGGATTGTGGCTCAGTGGTAGAGCATTCACCTAGCACAGGTGGGACCCAAGTTCAATCCTCAGCACTGCATAAAAATAAAGGCATTGTGTT
This sequence comes from Marmota monax, assembly GCF_021218885.2. Taxonomy (NCBI): domain Eukaryota; kingdom Metazoa; phylum Chordata; class Mammalia; order Rodentia; family Sciuridae; genus Marmota; species Marmota monax. The sequence goes on from NW_026692185.1 coordinate 94,966, forward strand.
GTGTCCATCTACACCTAAAAAAGGGGGGATACACTGCTGATATGTGTGTGTGTGTGTGTCTATGTGTGTGTGCGCGTGCGTGTGTGTATAGTTATTTAATATTAGGTAATAATTTTGTGCTTATGTAATCTGCAATGGATACAGAAAGGAGAACTAAACCTTCTTTTGCTTTCTCCTTTTTCTATTCCAAAGGTTTTAACTGATAAACTCTTATGTTCTCTTCTTTTGAACATAGAAATTCAGAGCTTCCAAATTTGTATTGGGCATTCATTTTTAAACTTAAGCTAATTTATCTCATTTAATGGTATTATTTCATTGCTTTTTATGTGACAGTATCTGGGCCTGCTTCACTCTACCCACTGTATTTTTCCATATGGCTGTTGTGCTTTGTCTGTCCTATTATCTTTAGCCTTCCTGAGATGATCTTTCTTTAGTGTGTAAATAACAAATGCCTGGATTTTACTTTCTGATCCACACTGAGTCTTTTTGCCTGTAATAGGAAAGTTAAAGTTACTTACACTGCAAATGTTATCAATGTATTTGATGCCACTTTTGCGTTGTATTTTTAAATTTTTTTAGTTGTAGTTGGACACAATATCCCTATTTATTTTTATGTGGTGCTGTGGATTGAACCCAGTGCCTCATATGTGCAACTTGATTGTGTAACACAGACTGTGGCCTTCCTTGTCCATGCAGATTTCATTGATTTTTAAAAAATTGATTATATTTTTAAATACATGACAGCAGAATGCATTACAATTCTTATTATACATATAGAGCACAAGTTTTCATATCTCTGTTTGTATATAAACTAAGTTCACACCAATTTGTGTCTTCATACATGTACTTTAGATAATGATGTCCCTCACATTCAACCATCCTTACTAACCCCCTGCCCCCTTGCTTTCTCTCCCACCACTGTGCCCTATCTGGAGTTTTTCTATTCCTCCCATGCTCCTCCTCCCTACCCCACTATGAGTCAGCCTCCTTATATCAGGGAAAACATTTGGCATTTGTTTTGTTGGGATTGGATAACTTCACTAACTATTCCCTCCACTCCTCCTCCCCACACTCTTCCTTTCTCCTGTAATAATTTTCTAAGTCAATATTTTCTAAGTTAAACTAGTCACACATTAGGAATTCCCACAGTCTTCCTGTCCTAATTTTCATTTCTCCTTATACCTACTGACTGAGGTTAGCCCAAGGGGTCCCTGTTCCCTCTAAGTTGTTCTATCTGTTGTCCCTGTGAGAATCCCATCATGATGCACCATCCTTGCTTCACCTGCAACTCAGGTGGGGGAGAGCAGGACCCCTGCCTGAGCTCCCTGGAGCTGCAAATTTATGGGCAGCTTCAGAAGTGGCACACTTCCATCTTCTTCCAGCTCTATGCCTATGAGGAACACATCACTTTCTGTTCCCTATCCTTTAAGAAAAGTTTCAGGATTTCTGACATTTAGCTGATGGAAAGAAAATTGAAAAATTAAAAAATAATCATTTGAAAAGAAGCCAAAAGAGAGCAAAGAAAAAGAAGAAGAATGAGTTGACAAGATGATATAATTAAATCCAGAATTCTTATAAGAGCTATGCTAAGTGTAGTAGGGTAAATATTGTAATTAAAAGCCATAAATCAGACTAAATAAAAATTCATGCTTCTTATATGAAACAACCTAGAACATAAGGACACAGAAAATTGAAAAGAAAATGATGCAGAAAGATAAGCCATACAAATACTAACCTTAATATCACACAAAATAGAATTTAAGTACAAATATTATGGAGAGATGATACATGATCACAGTAGGCTTGGTTCTTCAGAATACTTTTTTTAAAAAAAAAATATTTGGTTACACCTAATTACCTGGTGAGCATGTATGTATATGTGTATATTTTTATAGATACCTATTATGGGTATGATGATTTTTTCTTATTTAAAATAATCAAAACAGTGTAGATGGACAGAATGCCTTAATTTTATTTGTTTATTTTTATGTGGTGCTGAGAATCCAAGCCAGTGCCTCACACATGCTACTGAGCTACAGCCCAGCCCTTATTTTTTTTCTCATTTGTTCTAGAGAAAATACTCTGAAAGCTGAATTATTTCACTTATTTGAAATTCATTGAGGCTTGATTTATGTTGAAGAATATGGTCTAATGTGAAAATATTTTGCAAACATTTTTTGTGTATGTATATGAATTGAACAAAACTTAAAAAGAGACATACAAGTAAAACATAGAATTTTTCTTTTTAAATATTTGGTTTTTAGTTGTAGGTGAAAAATAACATTTATTTTATTTTTATGTGGTGCTGAGGATCAAACCCAGTGCCTCACTTTTGTATTTGCTAGGAAAGTACTCTATGTCTGAGCCACAACCCCAGCCCTAGAAGTCTAGGGCTAGGTCTAGGGATGTAGCTCAGCGGTAGAACATATCTCTAGCAGGCATAGGGTCCTGGGCTCCATCTGCAGCAGTTTACACACATGCATACACACACAGACACATACATATGGAACAAAAATTGGTATAAATAAATAATGGAACAAATTTTAGCAGATTTAACCAATGTACACTTAGAGAATAATGAACCCTTTCAGGGCATATAAACCATTGTTTTTAAGCACATTTTCAAAACTGATCATATTCTTCATCATAGATTTTAATCAATTACTCAGAGTTTGTTATTTGTAATTCAATGAGGAATCATACATTTTTATAAAATGCTCCTGAGGACTTGTACCTATTTGGAAGCAATATATTTCTAAATAACATAGGTATATAAAGAATCCTAATAGAATGTAGATATTATTTTGAACTGAACTATAAGAAAGACTCTCAAAATTTGCAGGCTGCACCTAATGCCAATATTAGGGGAAAACATACAGGTTTGCCTGTGTACACAGGTTGGACAGAGGGAGCAAACACAGATGAGAAGCTCCTGTCTCAAGAATTCCGAAAAAAAGGAAAAATGGAGCTCAGATATGGTGGCAGGTCGGGAAACACAAAGAACACAAATTAAAAAATAGAAAAGAACCCTCGATGGAGAAGGTCTACAAAGCCCAATGGTTTTTGTTAGGGAAAGATTAAGCAGGGGATGAATCCCTGATGACTGATCCTGGGTGAGTGAAAAGGGCAAGGGCCTGAAGGAGAATGAAAAGGCTCACTTCATTGCCTGACTCACAGACATTTTAAAAGTTCACAAGAGGACAGTATGGAAAACTTTATACCCATACAGCAGGACTCTCATATGAAGTAGACAAATTTCCAAAAAATATATTTATGAAAACTTTTGTAGCACCACAGCAGGCAATTCCTGTAAAGTGGACAATTTTCTAGAAAAATGCATTTACCAAAAGACAAAATAAATATTTAAATGGGCTAAAATAATTAGAGAGACTGCATACCAAATCTACCTGCTTGCTTCTTGGGGAGTAGTTGTTCTCTAGGCCTCCTGTTTGTGAGTTGTTTTTCAGGGAATTTTTTGAAATTTCTTTTTCCTGTTTCCACAGCTTGCTCCTTGGTCTCAGACTTCTTCTTCCCCAAAGTATTGTTTCCTTTTCATGCAGCAGGCTTTCTAGCATCTCTGAGGGAAGGTGACAGGCATGCAGCAGCCTGTGGTGTCCTCTGTGGTGCAGATGAGGGTCATCTTCAGTGCCTGACTGGTTTTGGGATATTAAACCAACCTGGAATTATTGGGCAAGTTCTACCTATTCATATTATATACTCCTTGTCAGTGTTGCTCTGTTCAGATGACCAGTATTTTATTAACAATTTTTGCTTTTCTTCAGGAGGGACAATAAGTGGTCTATGGTTTTCTTGTCATGTTTCCTCTATATTTTGTATAAGAGAATATTTGCTTTGTAGAATGAGTTGGCAACTGTTCTTTCTTACCTATTTCCTGAATATGTTTGCAGATGAGAATCACAGCTCTGTTAAGAGCCACAATTCCCTTCCACTTAACAACTGCTCCTTTGTAATAATGGCCTATTATTCTACTTTCAATCGAAGGAGCAGTCCTTTAAATCATAGAAAGACCAATCATTGTAATTTTTAAGCATCTCTCTCTTGTTTTTCTTATTTATCATTCGTGGGGGTCATTTTCTCAGGGTTTTTAGCTTTCAAACTCTTTTTGTTGTTCCTGGGATTGAATCCAGGCACACTTAAGCATGTGCCCCATCCCCTGCTCTATTTTTATTATTAGAGACAGGGTCTCACTGGCTTGTTTAGGGCCTCATTATGCTCCTGAGGCTGGCTTTCAACTTAGAATTCTCCTTCCTCAGCCTCCATAATCAATGGAATTATAGGCAGTACCACCACAAGGGGTCAGACTTAATTATATTAATAATTTTTTACTTTTGTTCAGAATTATGAATGAGAATCACTAGACTTAAGATCCATAGCTAGAATTACCTCTGTGATAAATTTTCTAAGTCACTCATTTCTATAGGAGGTATGATTTCATTCATCTGCTTATACTGAGAGGCCTCAGGGAATAACGTTAGCAAGCAGGACTCCCTGGGGTCCAGGGCTAAACGCAGACTGAGGATGAGGTCTTGCTCTTGAGCAACATGGACCTCAAGAAACAAAATTACCTCTTGGTTTGATGTCTGTGCAGGCAGAGCATGGAGAGAAGCCTTGGATTATCCTCTAAATATCCATAACAGAGTACAAGGAGAAAATCTTTCCTCCCTTGGATGTGACACACTGTTAGTTGGCAGTAGCTGTGGGCACTAGTGCTGCAGTCCTGCAGTACATAGGTACAGAAAGAAGATCATTTGGATCCTCAGTCCTGGGGAGGAAGGTGCAGAATTGGCAGTATGCAACCTTAGTGGAACATGTGAGGCCCGAGGGCATGTAGGAACTTGTAAGAGTGCTGGGAACCCCCAGGGTATACCTCTGGTGTGGTGTCCCAGGGGCATCAGCTGCACTTGCATGTGGGCCCCACTCAACAGGGACAGGTATCACTACCACCAGTAGAGAAATTTTTCTCCAACAGCTGCAACCTCTACCTGGGACTGTTCCTGTTGCTGCTGCTGCTGCTGCACCTTGTGAGTCCCTCAGCACTTAGGGTAGGTGGAAGAGAAGGAAGGCTCTATAGACCTAGGTCTGTCTCAAGACATAAAGCCGGTGTGTGTGGGAGGTGTCATGATTCTTAAGATATGGGAGCAAAAGAACTTATGGAATTTTGTACAGAAAATGTGCAGGGGCACTGGTATTCACCAGAACGGAAAGATATAAAGATGACTTGGGGGTCTGAACTCATTAAGAATTGATGATGGGTGGAAGGATGCATCAGACTCTGCTTGTCACCAGGAGTGTTTACTTATTTTGTAGGTGAATAACCTGAGGCCTCATAGCTTGTTATCCTGGGACTGAATTTGGTATAAAATGTTGTACAAGATAACCAAAAGGCAAAAGGAAGTGTCAGAACTAGCCTATTTCAGTGGTTGGCCCTCCACTTTTCCCATTTTTCTTTGAGAAGGGAGGTTCAGTGATCACTTCCTCACCTTTCAATTTCCACACAACTGGGGGATAGTAATCTGTAGAAAGATATAATGGATCAATGTAAAGTACTTTATGCTAAAGAAGCATTGCAGCCCCTTGTTGGGGTTTGACTCTTTCATGAGGTTGTGATAGGTTGAATGCTTGATGAATATTTATGTTGATGAACTTCTTAGCTTAGTTAAATATAACTAACTTAACATTGAACTTTTAAAAATCAAAACAGCAATAACAAAATTTTCATATCCTGGTGCTAGTGTGCCTTTAGTTATTAGAGAGGAGGTATAGGTGGGCATGTTTGTTATGAGGCTTCTTTTTCATGCATCGTCTGTCTCCTTGAAACAATGCTTGCTAGACTATTTTTACTCTGGCCTTCTGGTTTCCAAAAGTGCTCTCAGAAATAGAAGAGCCTGGGCTGGTGTTGTGGCTCAGTGGTAAAGCACTTTCCTGGCATGTGTGAAACACTGGGTTTGGTTGTATAAAAAACAAATGAATAAAATCAAGGTATTGTGTGCACCTATAAGTGAAAAATAAAAATTAAAAAATAAAAGAAGGGTCCCTACTCCACCAAAACTTCTCTTCTCTGGTCTTGAACCTTAACTATATTCTTCTGCACCTCAGGGTTGCTTGTATTGTTAACATCTTTTTCAGTTTGTTCTTATGATACAGTTTGGTTAAAAACAATACTTGACTGCATACTGATAGCAGGGACGTACTCTTAGTTCTGTTATTTAATAAGTCCTGAACATTTATGGTTTTTGCACAATTTTAAAGATCTTTAATCAAGATAGTCCCACTGATGGAAGTATTCACCTTTTAATTAAATAGGAACCTTGAATACCTATGTAAAAATTTTATTAATTACTAATTATTCAAACACTTCTTAGCCCTACAATTTATTTAGATTTGGTTGGTAATATGGAAAATAAGTTATTTGTGTACAAATGACTTATATGTTTATGATTAATGCTAAAATTACACAACTAAAGCATTAGGCCAAGTTGGGAAATTTTCAGGTTTTAATCTGCTTTATTAACAAGCAATTTTCTGAAAAATGAACTGTGTACAGAGATATTTAGACTTCCATTTTTTGCACATGGTTTTGTGTGTATACTTTGAAGTTGACAACTGAGGGAGGTGCAGGTGGAGCTTGGAACAGGAGCATTGGGGGCCTGATGCTGACCTCCTATGTGCTCCATGAGCCTTGGCTCATGTCCAAAGACATTTTTCCCAGTCTTCAGTTCATCAGTTGTATGGCCTTGTGTAAGTTACCCCACTTCTTCAGACCTTGTTCTACCATCTGTAACACAGGGACACTGTGTTTCTTTTGGTAATGTAGCATCTGAAGTTCCAAGAGTGCTGGTGATTTGCCCAAGGTTCTATAGAGAGAAAGTGACAGGACTCGGAAGGTTAGCCAAGGTCCTCTTGTGTCCAGGTCTTTGGCCTTACACAACACCATGCTGTCTGACATGGTGTACACCAGATCACTATGAGCTCCAAGAAAACAGTAGGGTTTTACGTTTGGGTTATGATAATCATGGGGCATCATGGTCAGCCTTAGTGAAGAGGAAGAGCTGAATAGTGAAGAATGGAGGGACATGCACGTTCTTCATGACCCAATGAGGCAGCAGCATATGCAATGCCCAGGCCTGGTAGGATAGGCTACCCCTTCTTCCGTGTAGGGAGCCTGTGCTTTCTCATGGCCTAAGCATTGTTGCCTTTCTTGTGCCTTTATTTGAGACAGATGTGCTATTTTTCCAATTGTGCTTTTTGAATTTTGCCATAGGAAATTTCCTTGGTAAGAACCCATTTATTTCTAATTGCTAAAATTCTAACTAAATAGGATACTCTGTCAAGTCCTAGCATAGCCCTGGACATACAGCAACTCCTGGGCAGGCTAATGTTTATTTTCACACCTAGTTGATGGCTCTTCCATGATAGACTGCAGCCACTCCCTTATTCTGCAGCAGCAGCACCTCTGCTTAGGTCCTGCATTTCTTTGGCCACTTTTCCTTCCACCCCACTTCTCATCATGTGGAAGTATCTATGTACTGAAGTGAAACAAAACCATTTCCTTGCTTACAACAACAACTTAGTCCATTATGACTCTGCAATAAACAAGCTCAGCTGCTGTAATTGCCTGAGACATAGCTATTCAAGAAACAAGGCTGTCAGTCAAACTACTAAATTGTATTGTAGTTTTCAAAAGGAATTGAGTGTGAGTCCCTACATGGGTTCTCTACTGATGCCTGCCTGGCTGCTGGATGCTTGGAGCTTGTGGTCCTGCACAATCTGAACAGCCAAGCCTTAGCTCTGCTTGCACTGCCTCTGGGCCCCACTGCAAACCTATTGTTGAACCTGCCAGAGAGCACAAAGTGCTTTAACTGTGGCTCCATCCAGATACCACTGTGGTGGCAAGAGAGTACTGGCCACTACCTGTGCAAAGCCTGCAGCTTCTACACTAAGATGAATGACCTCAGTCTGTGCCTCATCAGGCAGCAGAAACTTGTCAGTTCAACCCAGTGTCCAGGAATATATTGTGCCAATTCACACACCACCACCACACCCTTACAGTGCAGAAATGCTGAGGGTGAACCTGTGTAGAATGACTGTGGACTCTATCAGAAACTGCATACAGTGCCTTGACCTCTTCCTGTAAAAACAAAAACAAAAAACAACAATTAAAAAAAACACAACAACACAAACACACAAGAAAAAAAAACACAGGAAATTCAAACCAGGAAACCAAAACCTAAAAACAAGGAAGTCAAAAACTTGCTCTCCTAATAACAATAATTCGATCCCTGTGACTCCAACTTCTTCCTCTTCTAACTCAAAGGATTTCAGCAGAACTACTTCCCCCTCAAGACATCCAACAGCCTCAGGGACTGGAGCCCCAGTGAGATCTGCTGCAGGAGAGGGCACCAACCCTGAATATAGCAAGCTCAATTACTCAGGTCAAGTGGGTTCCACATAGGCTTCAGTCTGTCTTTGTCTGGTGAAGTCACATGCTCAGTGGGACAGGACTCCTATTGTGCTCTGGCCCTGGCCTCAGCCCTTGTGACCATGAGGTGGGAAGGCTTTGCACCTCTTGTGTCTGAATTTGTCCAGCAGTCCAGACTGAGGTAATTATGCAGACAGAACATCCTGCCCATATGTGATTTCCCCAGGAGGCTTGCTAAAGAGAAAAAGAAGATGAAGCTCCTCTAGGAAAGGGCCAGTGCGTGAAAACATGGCCTGCTCCATTGGGCCAGGGCCACTTCCAGCCAGTCTGCCACAGGTTGGCTCCTGAACTGTTTGCAGAAACTGGGACTAGGAGCAGGGCCAATTGCCTGCTAAGGAATATGGAGAGATTCTTTCCAACAAGGTTCTATGTGAATTGCCCCTAAGCACGTGTTTCTTCTGATCAATTTTGGTTATGCCAGAATTTTTGCACACCTCTTCCACATGCATATTTCACAAGTATTTGTGGAGAAGTTCATTGGAGTCCTGGAGACTGAGTGAGTTCCTTGCTCTCTGGTCAAAATATTGTTCAGTTTGAGTAGTGACTCCAACAGACTCTGCGACTAATGTTTCTCAAAGGTCATCTTGCCTGACTTATCTGAGGTCAGCTGGAATTTGTACACAGGTACCAAACAAGATATTATTCTTCCATGTATATAATATATTTTTAAAAAGTACAATTTGCATTGCAGCAATAAGAGTTAAATCATTTGCATAAGATTAAACAACATTTTTATAATGAATGTAAACCATTATCTTAATGTTACTTAAGATAATTTAAAAGAACCATGTGAAATTAAACGTCCTTATGTTTACATTTACTTTTCATTGCTATATTCCCAATTGTTTAAGAGAACTATTTCAAGAAAAATCTTTTTACAGAAAATTTACCTTTTTCCATTTGTTAAGAATTTTTGAACAAGAACTCCAATAAACGCCCTTTCTTGTACTGTAGAATATGTGCCAGAAAAATAGCAACAGTACTTTATAACCTAGTGAACAGCATTTGTAAGTATTCTAAGCACCTATGAACACTCTGATGAAGTCTGTAGAGTGTGCTAACCCACAGGCTGGTTAATATTAATGTTTTAAAAATGTGGTGTCATGGAAAACTATTTTGATAGAATTTTTAAAATAAAAGGGTATTGTTTTTTCTATAAAAAATGATATGCATTTTTTTTTGTGGTGGTCACTTTTTTGTCACTGTGACCAAAATACCTAACAAGAACATCTTAGAAGAAGAAAAGGTATTTTCACAATATCAGAGGTTTCTGTCCATGATCAGCTGGCACCATTGTTTTGGGCCAGAGCAGAAGCAGAATGTCATGGCCAAAGCCCATGACAGAGGAAAGCTACCCTGTCCCATGGCAACAGGAATGCACAGAGACAGAGCAAGCTCCCAGGGAGAAAATGTAACCCACAAAGGCGTGCACCCACAACCTCCTTCCTGCTGACTCACATCACCTGCTGGCAGTTACCACCCAGCTCAAATCATCCACTCAAAACCATCCAGGATTTGGAGGTCTGGGGTTATGGCTCAGTGGTAGTGCACTTGCCTGGCATGTGTGAGGCACTGGGTTCCATTATCCGCACCACATATAAATAAATAAAAATAAAGATCTATCAACAACTAAAAAAAAAAATAAATAAAAATAAAATTATTAAAAAAAAATCAGGATTTGTTAGGTCAACTGTTAGGCCAGAGCACTCATAATCTAATCACTTCACTATGAGCAGTTCTGCATTGTCTCCCATGAGCTTTGGGGGACAACTCACACCCAAAACATAACACATTTTAAATGCCAAACAGAAAGTAGTTTTTGCTCAGTGTCTAAGTAGGTTGATCAACACCAAAACATAGATGGTGTAATTCTGTCCATCCTGTGGCCTGGTGAAACTCCTTTCCAGTACTCCTATGGAAGATCCATCAGACCCGTCCAGCATACCAACATGTTGGCTGGTATCTACACCCAATTAGGTCCCATCTCAAGTCCCATTTCCAAGGCAGTAGCATCAGTCATCACAACTTACTGAACACAGGAGTTGTTCCTGTGCCCACTGAAGCCTTTTAAGCCCAGCTGCATTTTTAAATGACACTTCTCTAAATACAAGAGTTGCTTGCTATTCAAAGCCCCACACTCCTTTTGCCTTAGGAATGGTGCTACATCTTCATACTGCAGTGCACCTTCAATTAATGCTAGAACAACCAGCACTGGAGCCTCCCAAGGCCCTCAGTGCCACAGACAGCAATGAAACACCCAGGTACTGCATGAAGGGTAAGTTTTCAAAGACTTAAGAGTCAATAAAGATCTGGTCGGGGACTGGTGCAACATCAGCCAACTAAGCACATGGATGCCTTCTTTCTCCACAAGAGGAGTATCTAGAGTGGCTTCACATACACTTATCCTTAGTGTAACTACAACCATCTTAAATCCTTCTGCTAATTTTCCTGCATTTGCATTGGCTAGATTCTGTGTTGGAAGGAATCTTACTTCATACACATGACATTCATTGGAGAAAAGACAGTTTCTTCAACAAATCGTGCTGGGAAAACTGGAAATCCATATGTAGAAAAATGAAATTAAACCCTTATCTCTCACCCTGCTTGAAATTCAACTCAAAATGGATCAAAGAGTTAGGCACTAGAACAGAGACCTTGGGTCTAATAGAAGAAAAAGTAATCCCATGTTGGCCAAGGAACTGACTTCCTTAACCAGACTCCTAATGCAGAAGAAGTAAAATCAAGAATCAATAAGTGGGATGTATTCAAACTAAACCTTCTCCTCATCAAAGGAAACAATCAATAATGTGAAGAGAGAGCCTACATAATGGGAGAAAATCTTGACCATGTGCACCTCAGATAGAGCATTAATCTCCAGTATAAATAAAGAACTCCAAAAACTCAAAACCAACAAAACAAATAATTAATAAATGAGATAAGGAACAGAAGGGACACTTCACCAAGAAAAAATACAATTAATCAACAAATATATGAAAAAATATTTAACATCTCTAGTGATTAGAGAAATGTAAATCAAAACTACTCTAATATTTCATCTCACTTCATTCAGAATGGCACTTATCAAGAATATAAGCAGCAGTAAATGTTGGTGAGGATATGGGGGAAAAATGTACACTCATACATTGCTAGTGGCCCTGAAGATTGGTGCAACCATTATGGAAAGTGGTATGGAGATTCCTCAGAAAACTTGGAATAGAACCACCAATTGACCCAGCTATTCAACTCCTAGGTTTATTATACTGAAAGCACTTAATCTTAGCATATTACAGTAATACAGCCACATCAAATTTATCAATTCAAAATAGATAAACTATGGAATGAACCTAGATTCCCTTCATCAGATGAATGATTTAAAAAATGTGGCATATATACACAATGGAATATTACTCAGCCTTAAAGAAGAATGAAATTATGGTTTATGCAGGTAAATGGAAGGACCTGGAAAAGATCAGCTAAACAAAATAAACCAATCCCAAAAACAAAGGCCAAATGTTTTCTCTGATATGCAGATACTAATCCACAATAAGGCAGAAAATGCTTTAGGTTAGACAGAGGGGAGTAAAGGGAGGAGAGGAAGTATGGGTGTAGGAAGAATAGTAGAATGAATTGGACATTGTTACCCTATGTGCATATGTCCCCAGCGTGTTTCTACATCACGTGCAATCCTAAGAATGAGAAGTTATACTCCATTTATGTATCATGTGTCAAAATGCATTCTATTCTCACATATAACTAATTAGAATGAATTAGAAAAGGTAAAACAAAGAAAAAAACTGACTATATTATTTGATTCTCAGTCACAAAAGGGGAAAAAAAGGAAGATAAGTAACCCACAATCCTGATCTTCCACATGAGCACTGTACTGAACTGAATAGGTATTGGACTTGGTTGAATGTGGCATATGTGCAAAAAGTGATATATATCTTGACACACCATGTCCTTCAGTCCTCCGATTGAGAAATGTGTCCCAAGTCCTAGGAGGCTTCACAGCAGCTGAGGGATTCCAGGACTGGGATGTGTCCCACTCATCCTTGAAGCCACAGTGTCCCTGCTTGAGGCCAGGACTGCTTACCCACAGGGCTGCAAATCTGGGTGCAGTGGGTGGTCCTGCCTGCATGAGGATCCTGGGAGACTCTGAAGGCCAGGTTTTTCCTGGTCCTTCCATACCTAGTGATTCACTGACCATGGCCTTGATGAGTTGGGGGTTGGACAGGCAGAGTGGTTGTCAGTCCCTGCAGAGTAAAAGATTGGACCTCTCTAGTGGCATCTCCATCAGGGACACAGTGGGCATCCCCCTCTGAGTCACACACCCTGGTGCCAGCAGCACCTGCAGCCTCTGCGTCTGGATAAAGGAGACAGGGAGCCTCAGCCTGGCAGCAGGAGGAGCAGCTATGGAGTGGTGATGGATTCCCTGGGAGAGTGTTCTGGGGGTGCTTAAATGAAATACGTGGATTGTCCCATCCTCTTGTCTCCACTTGTGAGCTCACACAGTAGCAGCCTCTGCAGAGCTCCCCTCAATGTGTCTGGTTTCTTCCTATGTCAACTCCTAAAAAAATGAGCCGGGCACTTTAGAACATGGGCACCTACTTTTATGACTCTGCATCCACCCCCTGAATCTTACGTTTCCCCTCTTCCTCTTAGTAGCCATTCTTCTCCTCCTTCCTGTAAACTGGATTCTGGTGCAGGAGGTTCTTATTCTCCCTGCATCTCCCTATAATGGTGGGGCATTATATGAAAATATATGAAAAATTCATCCCAAACAAAACACTCCTGAAGTACCCAGTCCTCGCTGTGCCCTGTTATCCAGATGTTGATGGTGAGGAAGAGAAGGTGATGCTGCTGCACATCCTGAACCTGCAGAGAGTGGGTGCACTTCCCTCTCTCCACCGGGCAGATAATAGAACTTTGTCTCCTGGCTCCAGGTTATGCCTGTGAGAATTCCATCCCATGCCCTGTCCTCCTGCCTTCTGCCATGTGCAGACATAGCAAGAATGCCCTCAGCAGTCCAATGCTCAGCACCTGGATCTGGGACTCCATGGTCTCCAGGGCAGTGAGAAAAGAATTTCTCTTCCTCTTAGATGACCATCCCCAGGTAATTTGTTGCAGAGAAGAAAGAGTCTAGGCAGAAATAAACACTAATTCCAAAGAAGATCTCCTGGGATTGTTGCCCAAGAGGTCATCACCAATCAGAACCCAAGGCTAGATGTTTGGGTGTCAAGGGGAGACTGAGCTCATCTCCTGGCAAAGGTCAACTTTCCACATAGGGCTAGAAAAGGTGGTTACAAACACAGCACACTCAAAGGTCATGGAATCAGATCGCTTGACACAAGGTCATTAAGATATGAAAAACATAAAGAGACCTGCATTCAGACATATATTTTTGGATTTCAAAACTCCCTCCCCAGGTTCAAAAGCAGCAGTGTCTTCTAGCTGTTATACATACCTGCTCCCATAGTGTCCTACCTTCAGAATGTGACTGCCTGGTGGGTCATCCAATTCACTGCTGAAGATAAAGATGCTCTCCAGGTTCCAACCATACAAAATAGAAACAGAAATACCAGATGGCTACAGTGTGGCTCTGCCATTGCTCCTACCTCTGAGTCCAGGCTGGCCCACAGGGCATCTTCTTACTCTGACTTCTTCCCTGTGGTCAGGCCCTCTCTGGGTTCTGCACAATCAGAGGCCTTCCACAAGACAGTGCAATCAGAACAAAGCCTCTTCCACTTGGAGTTTGGGGAATCTACGCCTCTGATTTGGAAGTTCTTCAGTGAGATCCACAGGATGTTCTACAAGAACATAGAGTAAGTGTCAGTACATGGGTCTGGCTGAAGATTTATCAGGCACCAGTGTATGGACACAGGGCTGGAGTGGTTGGAGGTGGTTAAAAAACACCCAGAGATAGAGTTGCTGCTGGGACATGATCTATGGTGGTCAAAGAAATGTAAAGACATGGATCAGTAGGGCATGAAAAGCAGAGACTTGGCTTTTCTAGCTAAAGTCCGGCTAACCAACATGGGATGGTGAATTTACCAATGGGTTACTACATAATAAATGCACTGTACAATTCAAGTACAGCATCTTACCACTCTAGCTGTCCAACTCCCAGTCGGAGTCCTGTCAACTCCCCACTGTTCTCTACATTTCATGATCATTTGGCTTCTTCTAATCTCCACTTGCTTCTATTGCATTAATCATTGCTTCTAGGAGAGCTTTAAAATTCTTTTGTTTGTTTTTTTTTTTTTTGGTAGTATGCTGATTTTTTTTAATTAATTAATTTATTTTAATTAGGTGTATATGACATCAGAATGCATTGTGATACAGCACAACTTTTCATTTCTCTGGTTGTACACAATGCACCATTTGTGCATTCATGCAAGGACCTAGGGTAATGATGTCCATCTCATTCCACCATCTTTCCTGCCTCCATTTCCCCTACCCACTCCTCCCTCCCTTTGCTCCATCAAAGTCTCTCCAACCTCCCCCCCAGCCCAATTATTAATCAGCATCCACTTATCAGAGAGAACTTTCAGCCTTTGATTTGAAATAGCTGCAGAGTCCTTCCCTTTCCTTGGCGGGATGGTGGGTAAGTGGCTCCTGGTGAGGCCCACCAACTGGAGGCCTTAGATGCTGATGCAGACCCTGCAGGTAGGGGGGGCGCACTGTCCATCATGGTCCTCTGCAGGGGATGGCGGTGCTTCTAGGGTCCTGCTCAGGCTGCTGCCTGGGCTGCCCTGGGCAAGATATCCCTTGGCCGGTCCTCGCGCTCTGCCTGTCGCCGGCAGGTGTGCAAAGGCTGACTAGTGGAGGCAACCATTTCCGAGGCCCGTGGCCGCTTGAAGTTGGTGGCTGAACCAGAACTTCCATGACTTCTGGCGTCTCTTTCTCTGTAGGGCGCTGTTTGTGCTGCACGGGCTCCAGGCTGCCTGGAAGTGGCCGGCAGGTGTCCTGCAGGAGGCGCAGCTGGGACCCAGTGCAGGTGGGGATGGCACACAGCAACCTGTGTCTTTCTTAACCTTTGGTGCCTGTGGTGCCTGCTGATGGGGACTGGGTGCCTTGGCCCACTCAGGACGGTTTCCTGCCTGGGGCGCCCTGGAGCTGGGTAGGGGCGGTGGTTGAATGCGTGAGTAAACCTACACCCACCTCATTTCTGATTAACTACAAGAAAAATCCCAAACATCATTTTATCCATAAATAATTCAATATGCATCTCTAAAAGATAAGGACAATTTTTACTTCTAAACATAATCCTGATAAACATTATCATGTTAATATGTTAAGCAGTAATTCCTTAATATCATCAAAAGCTAGTTCAGTTTTGATCCTATAAATTCTTTTTGACAGTTCAATTGTTCAAATCAGCATCCAAACATAATCCATACATCTAACACACACATTTGTAATTTCTCTTTTACTCCTACAACACAACTCCCATTTTTACTTTATTCAGCATTACTACTGTCACTACCACATGAAAAATCTTAAAATAGGTATACTTAAGGAAAGACAAAAAGGAGAAGTTGAGATATTTAAAATAAAATTTAAACCTACCCTCTTAATTCTCTTGCACATGCCTGTTCTCCAAGTGAAAGCAGAAAGACTTTGTTCTTTCTACATTTGCTGCTTCTTTTCTGTTTCCTACTAATACTAACCTCCCCAGACTTCCATGGGTATGTTGGACAGCAATGGAGCAAGAGTAAGGGACTGTAGTTTTGTGGACAGTAACACTCTGCTCACAGGCAGGAGAGGCAGAATCACATGCAATAGAAGTTTCAGCCCCACAGTGGGACAAGATGGAACTTCTCTTTGCAAGTTCTTGAGCTCAGCTCTCAATTACTTTAAAAAGAAATGGAACAGAACCATTCACAAGATAAGCACCTCAAGTGAAAGCACATTAACAAGACACTGGAATAGCATCTGCATCTTATCAAAAGATTGGTAAGATGATACCCCCCCCCAAAAAAAAAAAAAAACAGAACTCCTCTGAATGATATTCTCCTTCTAGAATTCTATTCCATCCCTAAAAAGCCATTAGTTTAAACATCTGCTTCTATGAAGCAAGTAGTTCTTTTACCTTTTTATACCAGTCAAGTTTTGCATACATGGGATTAAACTATTTCTAAAATGTACAAGCTAGAAGGAAAACCATCTATAAATTCCACTAAACTTTTAAGATTTCCTCAAGCTAATCAACTTTTTTTTTTAAAACTGGGGATAAAACCCAGGTGCATTTTAAGACTGAGCCCTATCCCCAGCCCTTTTAAGTTTTTATTTTGAGACAGGGTCTCACAAAATTGCTCAAGCTCTCAGTAAATTGCTGAGGCTGGCTTCAAACTTGGGATACTCCTGCCTCAGCCTCCTGAAGTGATGGGATTACAGGAGTGAGTCCCCATTCCCAGCAAAGGTTAGGTTTTCATTTTTCTAATTTGGATACAGTTCACCAATAAAGTTTTGTGATCCTTCCTGATATCCTAACAGGATTGATCTTATTCCTTTTATTCCAATCAATCTTCTTCCTTTTAAAACACTAAACAACTTTGCTGCAACCAGGTCTGGATCAATTCTATGTTCAAAGTTTTTCTTCTCTAGTCTACTAATTCACTCACCAGACTGGCTGTTAACTAGGCAGAGAAGAACAAATCCCCCAATTCAGCTAACTCTATAAAAGGGAGTCTGTGGGATTCTGAAGTACAGCCCCTCATCCTCCCTCTTTGGCCCCAGATGCCTGGGCTGGGAGAGGGCAGGAAAGTTGGACAGAGGGGTGGCCTCAGGGTTCAGAGGCTAAGAGGAGGAAGAGAGCACAACACAGCAGCCTCCTCCTAAAATTATCACAAGCCACTTCTACTCACTGAAAATCAGGAAGGGAGATTATTTAGGAAAAAAATTATTTCTCAAGTGTTTTCTTTATTTTTGGCCATGTGGGAGGATAGAAGGCAAACATTCATGAGAATTTTTGTCAAAATTTCCTCACAGAGACCATATCTTAGTCTATACTGTTTTTTTAATGCCTAGGACTGGAACAGACACACAATACTCACAGCTATAAAAAGAAAAACATTATCACCAAAAATGTCATTATAGTTGTCACATCATTACATTTAACCTATCTATTAAAAATGAAAACAATATAGAAAAAGCCTACACTTTTATATTAAATTTCCTATAAACAATTGAGACTACTCTGCATGAGGAGAGTATTAATTTTTATTATGAAAAATATCAAACATACACAAAATTACAGGGAATTGTAGAATAAAACCATATATATCCACCACTCAAATTGTAGCATTCTCAAGATATTGTCACTTTCAGGACTGGGGGTTAGCTCTGTGGCAGAGCATTTGTCTAGCATGAGTGAGACCTGGGTTCCATCCCCAGCATTGCAAAAAGAAAAAAAAAGGAAAAAAGAAAAAGAAAAAGATATCATTCTCTTCATCTATTATTAACTCTCCTCCCCTTTTCGGGGGTAATGTATTTTAAAACAAATCCCAGACATTCATATGTACCTCTAATGCAGATGAACCTGTACAAGACACCAACCTTATGAACTTGCTGACATAACATACCTAAAAGGTCACAACATCCCTCTTGTAGTATTATACCAAAAAAAAAAAAAATGCAAAACCTTTACTTACTCATGAGAAAATATCAAGTAAATCTAAATCCAAGGACAGTCTATAAAATACTACCCAGTACTCTTCAAAACTTAAGATCTGAAAGAAAAGGAAAGGCTGAGAAACTTTTCTAGATTGAATGAGATGAAGGAAGATCTGACAACTAAATACATGTGGATCCTAGATTGGATCCTGGACCACAAAATGGACATTAAAAGAAACAATTTGAAAAATTTAAGTAAGTCTATATAGATCAGTATTGTAAGAATGTTAAATGTGTGGTTTAAATAATTGCACATGGACTACTCATACTACAATTATACAGTTTAAGGGTATAAGGGAAGCCAGGAGGGTATTTGGGAGTTGTTTTGTTTGCAACATGTCTGTAAACCTAAAACTATTTCAAAATTGAAAGTTTCTTTAAAATGAACTATTAATATAACCACAATGTCATACAAATTTTAACAATAATTTTCTAGTAATGAAGAAGTGCCTTTAGCAGTTGACCATGTGACTGGCAGATGTGTTGTGCTGGTGAAAGCCTGATCTCTCCAGTGTAAAGTTCCTGTTTCATCTGAGGATTTTTGCCTGAATCAATTATTTCATTAGGGCTTGCAATATCCTGCCATTCGGCCACATTAGCTGGGATTCTAAAAGAAGCCATGCTCATCAACTAGTACAATTTGGTTATCTTTTTCAATTACAGTTCAAACAGGATAATGTTTAAATCTTTCCTTTCAACTGATACTTTTAAATCACCTTAGTCAACATCAAGTGCCCTAGTTACCTCCAAAGGCAACCAAATATTACTTTGTTTTTTTTTTAATTGGGGAGGGGGCCTCACTCTCATTTCACAAGGACCCCATAGTTTTTGTGTATCCATTATTTTTCATCAATGACATTTATTTTTATTTTTAATGCTTAAATTGTCCCACATTGGCCCTTTCATATTGTCTCTTTCTACATTCTTTTGCAATAATTTTGGACTCTGATATTTCTCTGTGAACTGTGTATATTAGCACTACAGGGATTCATTACTGTCTCTTGAAAGACAAGAGATCAATTATCTAATGGGGAGCTCAGGATGACAGATTTTCTTTAATGGAATTATTATAGAATGAATAATCCCTTCTTAATGTAAAGGGGACCTCTGGGATCATTGTCAGTAGACACATACAGGAAACACTACACCCTAAATCCTAAAACAAGGAAAGCCAATTATCCTATTTTTTTCTAATTTTTTGATTTATTTATGCTTCATAAATAAGCTTAATAATGATATGAGGATATGTTGATATACTATACAATTTTTAATATATCACATAATTTTCTTAAGTGTACATCAATGACACAATAAAAATATTACAATTGGTCTGGGGGCATAACTTGGTGGTAGAGTGCTTAATACCAAACACAAGTCCTCAGAATTCTATTTCTAGCACCAAACAAAGATATAATCATACCATAACTAAATGGTATAGATATCTGTAAGACAGATTTTCATTTATATGCCATAGACTGCTTCAACATACGAAGGTCACTGTCAACTGGATTCTTATTAACAGCTAGGTCATATGAGATTTCATTGACTCCATTGTAAGTGTCCTTTATCAAGACAGAATAGTTTCCAAATCTCCAAATTTGTATTTCAGCCTACAAAGATGAGATAAAAATATGACAAATGGCTAGATTAGACCACAGAGTTGGACTTTCCTAATTCACTAAGGGAAAATTATACCCCTTCCTGGGTATAGATCAGGAGAGAGAAAATATATTTAAGAGAGTAAAAACAAAACCACATAAGAAAAAAAGCAGAGAGAAAACTCAGACTTCAGTTAGATCACATCAAAGCAGAAATGAACCTACAAACTTCTTTCTCTTCCAGAATATCATTAATTTGTGGAAATTTGTGCTTGGAGCTGACAGAGACCTCTGCAATGCTGGGCTTCCCAGGTTTCCCACTCTGAGAACCATTTACCAGAAACTGAAACAGGCACTGTAAGACAAATGTGCAACATGTAAACTGTGAGGGGTTTTCTGCAGTGCTACAGATCAAACCCAAAACCCAGGGTCTCTAGCATGAGAAGAAAGTTCTCTTCCACTGAGTTATCCTCGTAGCCCTGTTAGGGGATTTTTAGAGTCTCTGGGTTGTTGGGGGACATAAGTATACAAATGAAAATCCTATCATGAATTTTCCTTCACACTTTTAAAAAACTTCTATATTTTAATAACTTACATAAAATTTACCAATTATTTTATTCTAAAACAATGACTGTTTCTATGAATTAAACAATCTCTACAAATTGGCAAGTCTAGCCTACATTAAATCTTGCATCCTATTGTTTTACTTATTATTTAACAAGTAAACTTCCATGATTCTACATAACATACACTTTACAACACTTAATGTATGCCCCATATTTCAACCATCACTATAATTGTGGGTACTTGGGATGATTTCAAAGCTTTTATGTTTTTCCTTTTGATGTTTTTTGTTATACAAATATGCTGTTTTAAAAGATCTCCACACAAGGGATTCTCATTCCTTTAAATTCTATCTCTGAGGTAAATTTCCCAAAGTAAGATTACTGGATTAAAAAGTAATCATTTTAATGATTACTATTACAAGGGGTCAAATAGTACACAAATAAGAAAAACTACAAACATATATAAATTTCTTATTAGTCTTGCTAGGATTTTTTTATATCTTTATTTTATTTGTTTACTTATTTATTTTTCCTGTGGTGCTGAGGATCAAACCCAGTACCTCACACTTGCTAGGCAAGTGCTCTACCATTGAGCCACAACCCCAGCCCATCTTGATAGGATTTTTAAATATTTTTTTTATTTGTTCATTTATTAGGTATCTATATCACAACATTAAGATTAAATTTTAAATTATGTAGAGATGAAATAAGTCAGTGTTTTTGCTATTTTGTTTCCATGATGTGAGCCAACAAGACCTCAATTTCTCCTGAGTTTAATCTGAGAAATGTCCCCATATGCTGTAATAATAAGTTTTTAACCATCTTAAGTATTTCTCCATTCTACTACTTCCATTTTCATCTTGTTATATTTTATTATTTTTAATTAAAGTTTTTAAATGTTATATAGTCATACTAATCTGGCTTGTTTCTTCTATTGCTTCATTAATTTAAAAACATTCTGCTTTTTTTGTTTTTTATTTTTTAGTTTGTGGGGTATACTTTTAAATTTAATCCCTTGGAGTATTTGATAGATAAAATATAATAATTGGAATTATCTTTCCCATAATTTAAGTCATAATACTTTATATTCTTTTTTTTTTAATTTCTAAAACTGGGGATTGAACCCCATGGCACCATACCACTGAGCTACATCCTCAACCCTTCCTTCTTTTTTTGGGGGGTGGGGGGGGAAGGCAGGTTCTCACTAAATTGCACGGGATGGCCTTGAATTTACAATCCTCCTGCCTCAGCCTCCTGAGAAGCTGGAATTACAGACATGTACCATCACACCTGGCTAAGAAAACCAGGTTTTGAATCTTAACTTTAATATCTTATAAATATTTTTTGAAAAACAAAATGTTTG
Source organism: Marmota monax (assembly GCF_021218885.2). NCBI lineage: Eukaryota > Metazoa > Chordata > Mammalia > Rodentia > Sciuridae > Marmota > Marmota monax. Next base: position 116,668 of record NW_026692185.1, read on the forward strand.
TTGACCACAATATTTTAAATTTCAGCTGATATACTTTTTTCCCCTGAGCCTGTGGGGTTTTGTTTGTTTTGTTTTGGTTTTTTTAATGCATTTTTTTAGTTGCAGATGCATACACTACCTTTATTTTGTTTATTTATTTTAGCTGGTGCTGAGGATTGAACTCAGTGCTTCACATGTGTGAGGCAAGTGCTCTGCCACTGAGCCAGACCCCAGCCCCAATTTATTGTAATTTTTAATATTTTTTAATTCCCATTGTTCCTTTAAATGTGTGAATTCTATGACTTTTAAGTTTTTAATATTTCTTGACTCTTTTTCTCAATTCTCCTCATTTCTGATTTAAATACTTATTACTTTTTTATATACTTTTATTTACTTATTTTTTTATGTGGTGCTGAGGATGGAACCCAGTTCCTAGCATGTGCTAGGTGAGCTCTCTACTGCAGAGCCACAACTCCAGCCCAAATACTTATTACTTTTATTGTTTCCTTTTTGTGTGTGTTAGGTGATAACACTGTTTGCTTTCCAAAACTTTGAGATTGATACCAACAGTTTTGTACTTCCCTTTTTCCTTCTGATTAATAAAGCAGAAGTCTGATAAAACCTCTGGCCACAAAAAGTCACTGTACGTATCTTCATCTAGGTATCACCATTTGTAAAATCCTCTCTATTCTACTATTGTGAGGATTAAATGAGATATGTACAAAACAGAGTGAGCCTTCAGTCAACAGTAGCTATGATTTCTGTTACCATCATTTTTACTGTTATAAGTATTTAAATAAGCCAGGTGTGGTGGCACACACCTATAATTCCAGGGATTCGGAAAGTGTAGGGAGGAGAATTCCAAGTTTGAGTACAGCCTCAGCACCTTAGCAATGTCCTTAATGACTTAGCAAGATCCTGTCTCAAAATAAAAGTGAAAAGGACAGAAGATGTAGCTCAGTGGTAAAGCAAACCTGAGTTCAATCTGCAGTAACACCCACCCCCATCCAAAACAATGGAAATTAATTTTTTGTAAGAATTTCTTTTGATTCTTCCTTGAAATATTATATCCCTAATTTCATTAGTTTGATTTCTCTTGTGCAAAGGAATGTGGGATATATAATCCCTCCTTTTGCTATCTATTTAGTCTCATTTGACCTCACACATGATCAATGTTACTGAAAAGTAAATATAGATATTGTTGGAGTTATCTACTATTTTATGTTTAATTCCTGTGATAAGTGTCACTTGTTTATTGCCAATAAAGACATTTAGATAGAAAGGCCTTATTCTGCTTCAATTTACATACACTAAGTCATGAAATGTTCACAAGGAGATAATAAGCAAGTTCCATTTCCCCCCAGGTTCACAAGTAAAGAAAGTGAGGCACAGAGTACAGTAAGTGCCATACTCAAATTCACACAGATATAAAGTGACAGAGGCCAGGCATGGTGGTGCACGCCTATAAACCAGCAACTTGGGAGGTTGAGGCAGGAGGATCACATATTCAAGGCTAGCCACAGCAATTCAGAAAGGCCCTAAGCAATTTAGTCAGATGAGACCCTGTCTCAAAATACAAAATAAGGGCTGGAAATGTAGCCCAGTGGCAAAGCATCTTTGAGTTCAAAGCACAGTACCTAATAATAAAAATGATGATGATGATGACAATGATGATGATGTGACAGAGGTGGGACTTGAACCAGGCACTTTAGCTGTGGAATCCATGCTCTTCACACTGGTTCAGTTCAGCTACTTAAACCCCAATCAGCTTGCTCTATCACAGTCTGATAAATGTGTATTGCCATTTGTCTCTACAACTTTGTTTTGCAGTTTCTACCATTATCATCTATTTGCTTTTGCATAAATTGGGAGACTTTTTATCTAGGCTTTTTAATCCATATTTTGTATTAATATTCCTTTATCAATTATGCAAAGGATAAAGCTTTGACTGGACCCTTTTATTCCAACATCTGCCTCTTCAAAAAGTATAATTTCCTTTCTGTTTTCAATGTATTCTTTATAAGTACAATATCATGTTTGGGTTTTAAAAACTTTATTTACCAATATTTATTTATGTATGTTTAACATATTATGTATGTTTCACTGTCCTTTTTCCAAAAGTGACTTTAAATCATCCACACTATTTTCAATACAATCTGAGAGTCTTTTGTTTTTCTTTCAGTCAGTGCAATGCATTGAACCCAGTGCCTTGTGCATGTTATACCCCCAGCCCTTGCGAGTCTTATTTTTATAGAAGTTACTACATTTGCATTTATTATAATTATTCTAGCTTTAATTACCCTGAATTCTCTCCTCTGCTTTTATTCTGTTTCCATTTATATGTTTTCTATGTTGTATACCTTTCCTTCTTTAGTAATATTTTAAAGATACAGCAACCTTATCTATATTTATCATACTTAGAGCATGTCTACTTACAAAAATATTATTTATTCTAGTTTATGCTTGAAAATAATAGTCAAAAATAACAGGTAATCATGTTGAATTACCTCAATGCAATAAAAGCACAGAATTTTTATATTCCTCTTCCACTCCCTCTTTTCCATTCTTCTACTTCCAGATCCCTTAAGGAAGGAATATTGTTTAGTATCAATATTTTCATTGTCTTTTTGTCAGTTACATCTTAATTCAGTCCATTATAATAGTTGTTCATTGTTAACAATACAATAACAAAATTTCTCTAAAACTTGTTCTCTAGTCAGAAGAACTTGGCAATATATTAAATTGTTTTTAGATGTCTTAATGCTGTCTATCACCAGGCATGTTGGCACATGCCTGTAATCCCAGTGACTCAGGAGGCTGAGTCAGGAGGATTGCAAAATCAAGACCAGTCTCAGCAACTTAGTGAGGCGCTAACAACTTAGCAAGATCTTGTCTCAAAATAGAAAATAAAAAAAAAAAATGGTTGAGGATGTGTCTCAGTGGCTAAGCACCCTGGGTTCAGTGCCCTGGACCAAAAAAAAAAAAAAAAGAAAAAAGAAAAAGAAAAGACCTGTCAAGCTGATCTACTGATCTGCATATATTTTTTTCTGTTTATGGATCTATAAAAGTCTTTCTACTTTACAGAAAGAGAGATAAAGAAAAGGGTATAGGAAATTCTCAACTAGGTAATTGTTCTTTAAGGCATGCCTTCACCTTTAAATATTTTAAAGATACCTGTCTACCATTCCCAGATTTTTAATATCTGTGTTACTATATATGAAGTTATAATAATTTGTATTGTTTTGAGTACTTGTCTCTCCTTTGATCCATATTTTTCAAAGACTACCAAATTATTAGCCAGGCATGGTGGCACACACCTGTAATCCCAGCAGTTTTGTAGGTGAGGCAGGAGGATTATGAGTTCAAAACCAGCCTCAGCAAAAGCAAGGTACTAAGCAATTCAGTGAGACCCTGTCTCTAAATAAAATACAAAATAGCCATTGTGTGGCTCAATGGTAGATTGCCCCTATATTCCATCCACAGTACCCCTCCTCCCCACAAAAAGATTTCCAAATTATTAAAGTTCAAATGTAAAACAGTTTAAATACAGATATCATTCTCTGGTTGCTTAACTTTTAAAGGGTCATAAGTTTCTTTTTCTTCAATTGCAGGACATTCTCTTACTATAATAAGTAACCCTGTCCCACTCCTTTACACATTTTCCTTAGACACAATGATCTCTAATCCCTTTTAGTAAATTACTAATTTGTGTGTGTATGCAGTACTGGGGATCAAATCCAGGGCCTCACACATACCAGGCACATTGCTCTACCACTGAGCTGCATCCTAGTCCTTCTGTTTTTTGGATTCTTTAGTCTGTCACCTGACAATGTTTTGTATCAATGAAACTGATATTTTTGTTTTGTTTTGTTTTGTTTCCAGGAATTGAACCCAGGGGCAATTAGCCACTTAGCAACATCCTCAGCCCTTTTTATTTTTTATTTTGAGACAAAGTCTCACTAAGTTGCTTAGGGCCTTGCTAAATTGCTGAGGCTGGCTTTGAATTTGCAGTCCTACTGCCTGAGCCTCTCTAGTCACTGGGATTACAGGCATGCACCACCATGCCTGGCTACTTTTTTTCTAATGCTGCTCTTACTTGCCCTACATCTCATATGTTGTCAATACAGTTGACCCACCCCCCACCAGACAACTTGATTTCTGTGAACTTTACATCTTTTTTTTTTTTTTTTTTTTAGTTGTCAATCGGCCTCTATTTTACTTATTTATATATGGTACTGAAGATCCAACCCAGTGTGTCACACATGCTAGGCAAGCACTCTACCACTGAGCTACAACCCAGTCCAACTTTAGACTTTTAAAATCTTAGAAGAAATTTTGCCCATTCCCTGAATTATGTTTCTTCTCACTTCTTAATTTCAGTTGTTATTGATTTTTTTTCAGGCTTCTTTTAGGCTCTTTATAGACTGATAAAACTTTTTCTCCCAGTGCTAGGGATAGGACCCAGGATCCTACGCAAGCTAGGCAAGCACTCTACCACTGCATCACAACATACCTCCTGGCTAATAAATTTTGTCTTGAGCTACTTTTGTTTTTAACTATTACAGGTTTTCTTTTTTCATAGATTTTTCGATGGGTTTAATCAAATAAACGGGTATTGTATACTGTGTTCCATCGTCTTTTCAATTGATGCCTGTACTGAAAATTTTGGTTTTTGAAAGCTATTTACAGTTGGACATGGTGGTGTAATCCCAGTTACCAGGAAAGCTGAGGAGGATCACAAGTTCAAGGCCAGCCTAGACAACTTAGGGAGACCCTCTCTCAAAATAAAATTTAAAAAGAACTAGGGATGTGGCTTAGTTGTATACTACTGCGTAGTATATATGAGGCCCTAGGTTCAATCTCCAGTATGATGCACAAAAAAATAAATAAATAAGTACACACCTACATACATAAATCTTTATTTTCAGAGAGGCAGATTCCTGCAATAATGGTCTTTCCCTCAACTTGCACCTTCCTACTGTTCTCACTATGCTTGTCCTCAGATATGACCCCAGTACACTCCCTTGTTACATTTCTTCTAATTCCTTCTAATAACCTGTTTCCTTGCCTATAAAAACTGAAAGTAACATGTCAAGGGCCTTAGATGTGAGGGTATTAAGGTTCATACCAAACAAGTCCCAAGGGAAACCAAACTATGACACAATACATACACAGTAACAGTGTTCCAATTTCTAGGAAACAGTCAAGTTTGTTCCTAGCTATTCATTATGGATGAGTAGCAAAGCCTCGTCCACCTTCAGCTCCACATGCCTGTTTTTAATCTAAATCTAAATAGAAACAAAAGTTTTTAAAAAATTTGAAAGATATGCTAGAGACCAATGAAGTACAACAGTGAGTGCTTCTTAAATACCTGTACTCTGTAGAGTTTTAGGAGTCTCTAAAGCATTGCTTTCAGAACACATGAATGTATGTGTGCATGCAAGTGCATTCACATACACACATAGATACCCAATGGCACAGATTCCTCTACTACAAACAAGGAATTGGTCAACACCATTCACATACAGTGGGCAAAAAAAAAAAAAAAAAAACTGTCAAAGGAACTTACACCCATCAAATGCTAAAATGAGACAGGCACTGAATTTAGCAGTTTTCATATAATGACAACCTTGTGAACTAAGTATTTTCTCCAATTTTCAGATGAATAAATTAAGCCTCATAAGAGTTAGATAAAGCCCATGTCCACAGAGTTTTCTAATGAAATCCAGGACCTAAAACCCAGTGGTATGATTTCAAACTCCTGACTTTCCTCTACTGTGTTACCAGTCTATGAGCTCAGCTTGGGCATCTTGTTAGAAATGCAGAGCTCCATACCCTCTATCTCACCACGGGCAGGTTAGCAGGATTCCTAGATGACATGTACATTCTTTTAAATTTATTTTTTTAGTTGTAGGTGGACATAATATCTTTATTTCATTTTTATGTGGTACTAAGGTTTAAACCCAATGCCTCATGTGTGCCAGGTGAGCACTCTACCACTGAGCCCCAGCCCTGATCTGTACATTCTTTAAAGTTTGAGAAGTCCAGCTCTTGATCACTTTGGTGTGGGGTTCTGAATCTCTTTGTCACTTCAATGACAGATTTGAGAGGGGACAGGAGTGGATTACACACTTGAAGGGTTAGAAGGTAAGCCTCAGTCTGAATGGAAGACCCACTGTTCTGATATTGAATCAGATGCACAGGCCCCCGTTTACTAGATGGCATTCTTAGGATAACATAAAGGTGACGGACATTCAGAATGTAGGGTTTAGTCTAATATGTATGAAGCCTTGGGTTCCATGGCCAGTACTGTAGAGGGACGGAGGGAGGGAGGAAGGAAAGGGATGGAGGGAAGGAAAGGGATGGAGGGAAGGAAAAGGATGGGAATGGAGGGGAGGATGCATACTCTATGTTTTGCTAATTTGGAAAACAAATCCAACTGATATTATCTGAAGTTAAAGCAAAGTAGTTCATTTAAACCAACTAATATTGTGTGGAAGGGAAATCAATCTACCCTCTAGCTTCCAAGCAAAAGGAAAATAAGGAGTAACCATACAGGTGCAATGGTGCATGCCTATAATGCCAGCAGCTTGGGAGGCTGAGACAGGAGGATGTTGAGTTCAAAGCTAGCCTCAGCAGTGGTGAGGTGCTAAGCATCTCAGTGAGACCATGTGACTAAATAAAATACTAAATAGGGCTGGGGATGAGGGCCCCTGAGTACAATCCCCAGTATCAAAAAAAAAAAAAAAAGAAATACCCCCCCAAACAAACAACAACAACACAAGTGTAACAATGTAATAAACCCACTAGAAGGGCATAAATTTAGTCTCTTATTTTGTAATATGAAAGCTTTCTTCAGGCCTCCTCAATAACTCATCTGAATGGTTCAGAAATTTTCAGTTTACCAGCTTAAATCCCTCATTTTTATCTTAATTTACCCTTCCTTTACTCAGTGAAGACAAAACACACAGACAAAACTGAATTATCCACTGACACTTTTTCTTCTCTAGGATAAATAAAGGACTATCCACCATTTTTTTTCTGATCTTATGTGTCCTTCTGCAAAATTTTTGATACAAGCAATGTTTGGGCCCAGCGGTAGGACACAGTGTGTTAAATGTCTATAATGCCAAGTTGGATCACCTTGAACCTGAATTCCACCCTGCCTCAGTTTTTCGTCAGTAAATTACGGTCATAAGAGTGCTTACTTTGTAGGATTGTTGGAGAAACTAAATATGAAGATATATGAAATATTTGGCTCAGTGCATAAAACAAGTGCTCAATGAATGATCAGTTGAATGATCCAGGTTACAGCGGGAGCTTCTTTAGGATTGGGAACATCTAGTTTAAACTTTTTACAGGTTGTTTCTTCTTTAATTATTTAACTTAATTTCTTGTACCTACTTCCTATTTCTTTATAGTTTAAGAAATGATGATAGATACATATGAAATTAATATGTTCTTCTTTTGATATTTTTTCTTTCTTTTCCCCACTACTGGGGATTGAACTCTGGGGTGCTTTATCACTGGGATATATCCTTAGTCCTTTTATTTTTTTATTTATTTTTATTTATATGACAGCAGAATGCATTACAATTCTTATTACACATATAGAGCACAATTTTTCATACTTCTGGTTGTATACATAGTATATTCACACCAATTCATGTCTTATACCTGTACTTTTGATAATAATGATCATCGCATTACACCATCATTAATAACCCCATGCCCCCTCCCTTCAATTCCAACCCTTCTGCCCTATCTAGAGTTTCTCTATTCCTCCCATGCTCCCACTCCCTATCCCACTACAAATAAGCCACCTTATATCAAAGAAAACATTCGGCATTTGGTTTTTTGGTATTGGCTAACTTCACTTAGCATTATCTTCTCTAACTTCATCCATTTACCTGAAAATGCCATGATTTTATTCCCTTTTATTGCTGAGTAATATTCCATTGTGCATTTTTGCCACATTTTTTCTCCATTCACCTGTTGAAAGGCATCTAGGTTGGTTCAACAATTTAGCTATTGTGAATTGTGATGCTGTAAATGTCGATGTGGCTGTGTTCCTGTAGTATGCTGTTTTTAAGTCCTTTGAGTATAGACCGAGGAGAGAGATAGCTGGGTCAAATGGTGGTTCCATTCCCAACTTCCCAAGAAATCTCCATACTGCTTTCCATAGTGGCCGCACCAATTTGAAGTCTCACCAGAAATATATGAGTGTACCTTTTCCCCCACATCCTCACCAACACACATTGTTGTTTGCATGCATAATAGCTGCCATTCTGACAGTGAGTGAGATGAAATCTTAGAGTGATTTTGATTTGCATTTCTCTAATTGCTAGTGATGATGAACATTTTTTCATGTATTTGTTGATTGATTGTACATCATTTGGAAAAATAAGAGACTGAGGATAGCTAAATCAATCCTTAGCAGGAAGAGTGAAGCAGGTAGCATCACTATACCAGACATTAAACTATACTACAGAGCAATAATAAAAATCAGCACGGTATTGACACCAAAACAGACTGGTAGACCAATGGTACAGAATGGAGGACACAAAGACTAACCCCCAAAGCTACAATTATATTAGTCAAAGGTGCCAAGAACATGCATTGGAGAAAAGATAGCCTCTTCAACAAATGGTGTTGGGAAACCTGGAAACCCATATGCAACAAAATGAAATTAAACTCCTATCTCTCACCATGCACAAAACTCAACTCAAAATGGATCAAGTACCTAGGAATATAACCAGACTCCCTGCATCTAATAGAAGAAAAAGTAGGCCCTAATCTCTATCATCTGGATTAGGCCCCAACTTCCTTAATAAGACTCCTGTGGCACAAGAATTAAAATCAAGAATCAATAAATGGGATGGACTCAAACTAAAAAGTTTCTTCTCAGCAAAATAAACAATCTGTGAGGTGAATAGAGAGCCTACATCTTGGGAGCAAATCTTCACCCCTACCCGTCAGATAGAGCACTAATCTCTAGGGTATATCAAAAACTCAAAAAGCAAAACACCAAAAAAAGCAAATAACCTGATCAATAAATGGGCCAAAGACCTGAAGAGACACTTCTCCTTTTTATTTTTTAAATTTTGAAAGAGGGTCTCACTAAGCTACCGGGTGTCTTGCTAAATTGTAAGGCTAGCCTTGAACTTTTGATCAGCCTCCTGAGTTATTGGGATTATAGGTGTATGCCACCACACCCAGCTCCTGACATGGTGCCTGAGAATGAACTTCCAGAAATAAAATTTTTAATCAAATATAGCCTTCGATATTAATCTCCAAGATATACAAAGAACTCAAAAAAACTTAACAACAACAACAAAAGAACCCGAAATAACCCACAGAAGGCATACCAATGGTCAAAAACTAGAGGGAATTTTTTTCAACATCTCTAGCAATTAGAGAAATGCAAATTAGAACTACACTGAGATTTTATCTGACTCTATTCAGAATGACAATTATAAAAAATATAAAGAACAGTAAATGATGGTGAGGATATGGAGAAAAAGGTTCACTCCTACATTACTGGTGGGACTGCAAATTAGTGAAACCTCTCTGGAAAGTCTTAAGGAGATTCCTTAGAAAACCACCATTTTCTCTTGAGAAAAAAGAAAATTTGTTCCTATGTATTTATATCCATATATGTATACACAACACATACACATGTGTGTATATATATATATATATATATATATATATATTTGGAAATATGTATATGTGTGTATAAGTATACATATATATTTGTAAATATGTATATTTGTGTATAAGTATACATATATACTAAATATATACATATATATTTGTAAATATGTATATATGTGTGAATAAGTATACATATATACATATGTATAATTATACACACACACACACACACACACACAATTTTGAAAAAATCCAATGGGAGGCTTATCACTAGATTTTCTTTCTGTGGTATTGGGGATTGAACCCAGGGCCTCATGCTTGCCAGGCAAGCAGTACTTTAACATAGAGCTATATTTTGTCTCAAAGTAAAAAATTAAAATACTGGTGGTGTGGCTCAGTGACAAGTGCATCTGGATTCAAAACCTAATACTAAATGATGATGATGATGATGATGATGACAATAAATAATTAATATACTTACACATAGAGATTTCATTTGCTATCTCTCTAGAACCTATTCATTCATATCAGTATAATCAGTAAACATAGCATAATTAAAATGGAAAATGGATCAACAAATTAACTTTAAAAAATGCTTACAAATTATAATTAGTAGACTCTAAAAATGAAAGGTTTATTCGTGCTAAATAGAGAAAAGGGCTACAATAGCCAAGTTGCTTTTAATTAAATTTTACTATCCAAATGGCATTCTTCATAAGAGCTCTCTGGAAATAAGCCCTTTAGATATTTTCTACATGAGACAGAAGTAACAGAGCATTTCCTCACCATTATCAATGACTCCTGTTGATTAATGATTTGAGATGGGAAAATTATTTCCTGGGGTGGGGGGGAAGGAGAGAAAGATTAGTATCCTTAAATATAGTCAGTCTATCCTGACATTACCACAGTTAGGATGTAAAAATTTTTCACAACTTGAAATTTGATGCCTTTATTTGTTGGAAAAGGAAACAGGATTCTGAATACTGAAATGAATTAGAGTTTTCCGTGGGTTGATGGTATAACTCAGTGGTAGAAGGCCCTGGCTTCAATCCTCTGTATTATTAAAAAAAATAGATCTTTATCTGCAAGGCAGAAAGGCAAAAACAGTCAGCCAAGTAATTAGACTAAAACAGTTTTTTTTTTTTTTAACAATGATCCATGCATTTGAGGCAATACTGGAGTTTGACTATGAAATGTATCCTCTCCTTTATTCTCATACCTTTCTCAGATCTCACGGCAATCTGATTCTTCCAGATTCCCCTACCTCCTTTCTACACTGCTCTTTCTCTCCATAGTCACCAAGTACATCCTACCATTGCTTCTTCTCCTGCCACAAGAGTGTGTAATTTTTTGCAGCTTTTAAAATGATGGCTTTCACATTCACTGTTATTCTCCTTCTATCTGCCACAACACCATTTTGTTTTATCATCATTGTTTTTGGCAGTCCTGGGTATCAGTGGAGGGCCTTGTGCATGCTAGGCAAGTCGGCTACCACTGACCTGCTTTCCCAACCCCAAAACAGTAATTTCATTTTTGCTTATCCCTACACGTGTAACTCAATTTCTTATTTTTTCTTTTTTTTAGTTGTTCTTCCCTTTAAATGTTGGTCTTCCCCAGGTTTCTGTCTTTGGTCCTTTGTTCTTTTCTTAGCTCTCTTCTTGGATAATCTCATCTATTCTCATAGCTTCAGCTACAGACTCTACAGAGAGGATAAATCCCTAGTTCTATGGTGCATCACAATTCTACATTTCTAATTCTAAATATCTGCTTCCTAGACCACTTTGTAAACCCTCAAACTCAGTTGATCACTACCACCCCTAGCTAAGACCAGATCTCAAGTTTTATTCTCAGACAAGTGAATCAGCACCCACTCCATCAGCCAGGCTAGAAGCAGCTTCATCTCTGGCTCCTCTCCCTCCTTTGTACCCCACAGCCAAATATTACATGTTAATGATGCCCTCTCAAAGAGTCCTCACACCTTTCTTCTCCTTTCTCTTCTCACTGCTGCCTCCTTCACTTACGATGTGTTCACTTCTCCCCTTCGTGATTTCAGAGCCCCTGATCTTCCTGACAACAGGCCTTTCCATTCAATCTGTCTTCCATGATGCCATCAGAATTCACTTTCAAAAATATAAAAATAGGACTGGGACGACTGTCAGGAGGAGGGATTAGTATTGGGGAAGGAGGATGGCAAAGAGAGTGAGTCCTTGCCACTGGCGGCCTGAGTAATGAGAATGGGATCCCTCTGGCCCTGAGCCCTTCATGGGCCAAGGTGCTAAGTCCCTTGGAGCCTCTCAGGCCTCCTGGCCCCTAAGGACCCCACCCCCATGGCCTTGCTTCTCTTTGTGAGCGCTCCCTTCCCAGGGGTGGTCCTGGTGGCAGCAAAGGGCCCAGTGGGCATGCTTGATGAGGGGCCACTGAGGGGACCCAGAGTGCCTGGGCTGTGTGAGGTCTGGCCAGTTCCCTGGAGCCACCACCTCCACCTCCGGGAACTTCCCTGTGCCATCCTGGCTGAGCTCCAGCGCTGAGGGTGCCCCCTGGGCTCTGGTGGTTCCCTAGTCCCCTAGCTGTCTGGCTCCCTCCCCCCACCCCACCCCTGGTCACAGAGCTTGGACTTGGGGGTTTACAAAATGACCTATAGGTTGTAATAAAACTGACCCATATATTAAAAATCTAGATTTTGAGCTCCAGTTTTTCCAGGATATATGACACAGCAAATTATGTCAAATGAAGTCATGATTAATTTTTAATGTTGGCCTTATTTATCATTGAGGCAAGGAGAATAAAATAATGAAAATAGTAAAATTCATGCTTTTAAAGCAGGACTTAGAAAAACCAAAAAGTAAAAGCTCCCTAAATTATAATCATTTGATCTGTAAGGCATAAAAACTTGCCAGGCATGAATTGTTCTTTCCTGGCTTCTTCTTTCCCACTTAGAAACTAAGGTTTAGGCCACTGGGTTCTCCTGGTGTCTCTTTCCTCTTCCTTTCTTGCCTTCAGAAGGATTATAAACACACACAAGTGTTCCCTGATTCTTTTTCTGCTCAAGCCTCATTTAATTTCATCCCAATCACACTCTGCAGTTTCCTTTCCAGAAGCCACTTCCCCACCAGTGAAGAACTGATGGTATGAGGATCCACAGTTGCCTATCAGTACACATACAAGCTGGGTGGGGATCTAGATCTAAACCCAGAATGCTGGACCAGCCAACCTGCACAGGACTTCCCTGCAATCTGAGTCCCTGATTCAACAGCTAGAGAGCTGATCTGCTGCATTCAATCACAGTAAACTTCAGGGCCTTTTCACTTGCAACCAGTAGGTACCTTCACATTTCATAAATGGATTTAAACCTAGATTTTGCAGGGTGATAGCTTCTATAACCATCTTGACTCTGTAAAGAGCCTGAGTTTTTGGAGTCTCTAAAACATTGCTTTCAGTACACATGCATGTATGTGTGTATGCAAGCTTGACTTGACCCATCCTCACACAGCCACTTAGAGCAAGCTGTTACTTCCCCCTCTCAGCCTTTTCTACAATGGAGATGATTCCGATCTGAAAGTTTTATTGTAAGGAGTTGAAAACGTGTAAAGCATTGATCATAAGGGCTGGCAGGGTAGTTCCATAAAGGGTAGTTCCTATCACTGTTTCTGCAATCACTTTGGGAAAAACTGTCCTCTTTAACAAGAACAAATAACCCTATTTATTGCTGACAGGAATAAAAGTAGAGGCAATGAAAAAGACAAGCTCTAGAATTTGGAGTAAAACTAGAAAAGTAGCAAGTCAGAACATTATAACTCTTGGGGATGTATGAAAGTGACTTTCAGAATTTTTCCATTACTAGCTCTCCCCCTTTTAGTGATCTGTCTTCAATGAGACCTCTTTCTTCAAACATGAGTATTAGAATTAAGTAAATACAGGGGTCATGTTGACTATTTATGAATCTAAAATCTATGTCCTTTGAATTTTGTGCAAGGAAAGTAGATGTTCATTTATAGAATAAAAATTCAGAGAATGCAGCCATCTATTACACCCAAATCCACCTTATTTCAAAATATGACCAAGTATTATGGGTTAACATTAATTTACATTTCTTGCCTTTTAGTAGTCCCTGAAATAACCATGTCATTCTGCCAGTATTTTCCTGAATCACTAGTGAATGGCAAAAACAAATATACCAATTGTGATTTAATCAGAGACCTCACTGTTGAAACAGCTAGAACAAGTAGACACATTTAGAATAGTACATGGATAACAAAAAGCACTTACAGGCTCATCAATAGGAAGACAATTAGGTCTTCTGGGAAAATTCATTTTCTAAAAGAATGGTAAAGAAAGCTATAAAATGCAAGCAAAATTGTGTTTTGACATGAATCGTGTACACTGTCTATTGCATCATAATTTTTCTCTTGAGAAAACTGACAAGAATTCCTGTTCTTAAATATGAACATAAAAGATAATAAAAATAATACTAGTGATGTTTAATGCATCCTACCTACTAGCTCCCTTTCATTAAATTTGACTCTCCTATAAATCAATTCCTTGTTAAAAAGATCTTAGATTATACTTGGAAGAAAAAAGAATTATAAAGCAAGAGACTTAAAAATGTCAAAAGGCAATGCTATTTCCTGTACCAACATAAAATTTTGCTAATTAAAAATGATTTGCATATAGCCCATTTGGTTCGTTAGATAGTATGTTACCTCTAAACATTCTTATACAAAACACTCAGAACTCAAACTACTTAGACTTATTATTCTTTCATTATGAAAATATTTACTTCATATTGTCTGAGGATTCTTTTAAAAAAGCCTATGTGATATTGTTCTGATGTGTCTGAAATATGAAATTATAATAAAGTAAACATTGATGAGAACTATCAATCCAGGGACATTTGTTTCATGTCATAATTTATCTTTCACAACAGTCTTACAATTCTACAATAAAGTGTATGTGGCCATCTTTTTCAGCTCGCTTTGTCCTAGAGCACTGTTTCTGGAAATTAAATGTCAAAAAAAAATCACCCAAGGATTTTTACTACAGTACAAATCCTGACCATTGGTTCTGATCACAAATCATCACAAATTCACAGGTGCTGCTGCTGCTGCTGTTGGTCCATGATCAAATTACAAATAGTAAAACCCTAGGTCAACTTGCAGTGCAGGAACCCAATTGCCATAAAGCAGTCAGCCATCACCTCCTGGGTGGTAGTGAGGACCCTAGAAAGGCTTCCTCTCTCCTTTTGAATTTGCTGGATGACCCAAGGCAAATCACTACAAGAAGCTGTGACAAGAAAACCGCCTAAGGAGCTGCTGGGTCACTCACTGTCCAGCTAGGATTAGGAGGATTTCTGTGGCTGGTCAGCTGCTGCCTTGTACAGGGTTCGGGAATCAGCCTGAGCGGCTGGTTAAGGAATAGGATTCGTTTGGAAGGTTTTATATAAATAGACCCCAATCTGAAAGAAGATTGATTATTCTCTCATTAAAAAGCAGAGGATACGGCTGGGGTTGTGGCTCAGTGGTTACAGCACTCGCCTAGCATGCATAAGGCACTGGATTCAATCCTCAGCACCATATAAAAATACATAAATGAAAAGTAAAGATATTGTGTCCATTTACAGCTAAATTTTTTTTTAAAGTAGAGGATAGACTGGAATAAAGAACAGACCATATAGTTCCTTTATTTTCCATTTCAGTTTCTCCAACTATATAGGAAAATAATGACCTATTTTCCATAGTCTTCCCAATAATATATATACAAAGTTTGGATCCATTCCTTTAATGCCTGTAGCTTCTGTCAAACCTAGAACTTGGGACAATGAAACACTATCACTGTTAAAATACAATCAGTTTTCAGCTTTCCCAACAAAATAAATGCAAGCAATAACTCAACTATACACTATATTATTTGGCTTTCTTTCTGAATTTCTCTTATTAAAATTGCTAGAATGACACCTGAAGAAGAATTTACTCAGCACTACCCACTTCATTTTTATTAACAGAACTCAACAATTCAAACAGAAACACGAATTATTTCATTAGGATACTTAATTTGCTCCTAAAACAAGTGTAAGTTGCAAAATAAGCCACTTGGAATTTGTATGGAGTATCATCACACAAAGAAGAGCACCAAAATGTTCAACCAGAGTCAAGTGGAGAATCAATAGGAGCCTTACATCCCAGGCCGGGTGAATTTCAGGGGCCTCAACAATCTGCAAAACCTTAGAGAACCAAGTTTTAATTATGTAATTCAGTTTTTATTACCAAAATATTAACTGCAAATCAAAAGAATTACCACAAGAATCTAAAAGGAAAATAAACACACCTCTCAAAACAAAATCTTCACAAAACTTATAAAATTTCTATGTGTACCCATATTCTTTAAGAATGTTTTCATAACACATTGGCACTAAGATGAAGTATCAAGTTTGTGAACTGTATACCTCAGAATTCACACTGTATACATTCAAATAATTTTAAATAAGTTTTCCAAAGTGTAGTTAAATGTAATTTATTTCACTTATCTCAAAATAATCAGCCAATGTAGTATTCTAGTTTTCCATTCCCATTTACAAAATGAAACAGAAAGTCTCTCTTTCATTTACAAATAGGAAAGCATAACAAATAGACATTCTGTGACATTAAAAGATTATTTCATAGGTATGGAAGTTTGCTTTTCACTTCAGCTGAAATAAAAAGTAGCCTGACTGATGTATTATTCATTTTGTTATTAAATACCATTTAAAGATATATAATAAATTGATATGTCTTATACTATTTTTCAGTAACTATGACAAACAGCATGAATTCTGATGAAAAAAAAAAACAAGTCAGATTCAAAATCAATTACAACCTTATTAGGTAGAGAAACATCATTTGATAAAAGAACACAGACCAGATACATATAATCAAAGGGGAGAGTCTGAAAGGAATACACAGAGGGAAATTTTTATATTATATTGACAGAATAAGAAATAAATCTGTTTGGACAAAGGCAAAGGCTGATCCCAATACAAAAGTCAAAACAAAAATTAAGAGATCAAACATACACATACACACACACAATCCCTGTGCTCTTTCTTTTGTCTGTAAGGATAATCTGTAAACTACCTTGATGTTTCCTGTTCTCGACCTTCTAACATTCCTCTTCCTGACCTTCATGAAGAGCAAATAAGAGAAATGAGAACAGCACAGATCCAAATTTAGTATGATTCACTCTCTTTAATAACACCTAGAGTAAACTTCAAAAATATGCCCTTAAAAATATTAGCAGGAACCAACACACTTCCTCTATATGAAATTATGCTGCATGGCTACATATTTAAGGCTATAAGATATGTAATCGACCATCATTGTTGAACATATGGATTGGGTGGGAGAATTGGTATTGGCCTTGGGTAGTGGATAGTCCTATTGCCAATTTTTAAGAATACTTCTGGCCCCAAGAGAGCCTCAGGGAAGAATACTGGGTCGCAAAGACCAAAGTTACCTGTGCCAAGAGGCGCCCGGCTCAGTGCCCTGCGTCCCACCTGGCACAAACTCCAGGACATCTCTTCCTCTACCCTGTGACCACCTCACCTCAGAGGGCTACTAAAGTTTTCCCCAAATCCTTGCTCCCCGCCCAGGCACGTAGCCACGTCGCACAATCCCGGGGCTGGGGTCATTCGTCGGGGCTCCGGACGCCCAACCCACCCGCAAGCCACCAGGGACACTCAGTTGCAGAGAACTGGCCTTGGGGCGACCCCAAAAGAGGTTAAAGGGAGAGGGGCAAGAGCGCCACAACAGCAGGCAGTGCCTCAGCTGCTGAATCCATGTGGAGTTTGGGAGACTTTTCAAGCAGCTGTGCAAAGAGCTGCAGGGGGTGGCTGTGGGATACCCACGGAGTAGGGAGCTGGGCCTCCCAGGCTCAGGGCGGAGCCTCCACAGCCGCCCGCCAAAACTCTTTGCTTCTTCACAGAAACCAAGCTCCTCTGGGCCAAAAGCGTTTTCCGTTTTCCGCGCCACTGGCTGGCCTCAGCCATGGGTCTCCTCCCTTGGCGGAGGCTGCTCCTTAGTGAAGAGTTACTTTGCTTGGGGAGGAGCTGGGGCGGAGCCTCGGGCGAGGACGCCCCGCGGACTCTGAGCGCTTCTAAGAAAGGCAGGCTCGGGCTCGGGCTCGGGCTCCGGCTCGGGCTCACAGCGGCCTCCAGAGGGAGAGAGGCGCGCCCCCATTTGCTGTGCGCTCAGTGCCCAGCGCCACTTGCTGCCTGTGTTGGCCGCCTAAGCCTCGCCACCCGCAGCCGCTCAGAGATAGCCAGCGGGAAAGAGGATGCAGCGCAGCTCACTGCCCTGCTCCAGAAGTTGGAGTTTGAGAGGAGAGTTTGCAAACAGTGTGGCCAGACTACAAAGGTTGAGCACAGAGACAGACCACAGCCGCCTGAGGAGAGATGTCTTGTCACTTTCCAATTCAGGTTTCATATTTCTTTGAGAAACCAAACTTTGAATCTGAATCATATAATTGCTTTTTAATAAAGAGGTAAATTATAATAATTTAAATAACATTTCAAATATCTTACCTGGTTTCCTTAAATATGTTAATTTGCTATGATTTATAGATTCTGTATCAAGTATAATTCTTCTTAATTTCTTTCTCTTACAAAAACTTAGCTTGCAGAATATCACATGAAGTAAACTTTAAAAAGCTAGTAGAATCTTGTGATTTAAAGAAAAATAGAATAGAAATCTAACTGAGAGCCTTCGTAATACTGAAACTACTCTTTACTCCCTTATTAGTTAGCCAACAATTAGATAGCTAATGGTTAGTTAATAAACTATACTTGAGGACCCACTGAAAATCCTAGACAAAGTATCTGTGACTTGGCATTTGTAGTCCAAAAAGATTAAGAAAACAAGAGGGCACAAACTCTTGATTTATTCTATGAATGCATAAAAAGAAAGTATTCTATTCACCTGAAAAAGTTTTGCCTATTGGTCAGTAGACTTAGCCCTTGAAATCGATATATTAAGATACAAGTAAAGAAATCAAAGTGAAAGGAAACCCATGTAGAATGGGAAAGTAAGAACACTGGAATTTTAGTAATAAATCTGCCCCTGTGCATATCTAGTACCTAGAAATATGCAACCAGTGTATTTAATTTATCTGTATTCATTATTTATCACATGTCAAATTATGTAATCTTTCATATACACAAGTTTTGTGTATATGAAATATTACCTAATTTTGTGACATATGAAGACTATTATTTCATATTATCTTCACATTAGCAGAGAAGATATTTGTTGTCTCTCAAAAAATAAACAACAGAAGCAACTGAGAATACTGTAGTTCATCCTTGTCCAAGGTCACACCTGCTCATGTGGAGTTAGAACCAGTCACAGATCTGCAGTTTGGTGCTGTCCACTCTGATTTCAGAGTAGTGGCTCCTGTTCACTCTCTCCTATTTTAATTTTAGAATTCTGGCAGGATGGAAAGAGTATAAAGAAAATAAACCACTGCTTCCTCTACTATACACTTTATCTTGTAAGAATTTATGGTATGTGGTGCTTGAGAACTTGCATTCCTTGCAATTCTTGCAGCATCTCTAGGGATGTATACCATGCTATTTTCTTCTTTGCCACACTGTAAATCAGCTTTACAAATAGCCACTCTTACAGGAAAGAGCCCTTCAAATTGAACAGTCTAGTGTACTTTCCAATTTTGTATATGGCTTGGTAAGCGCCACCTCTTAAATATTCCACATTTTTATCACTGTCATCTTGAACCACCATTAATATTAACCAATAAGTAGTAGTTGAGTTAACAGACTCAAAACTCTTTGGCCACAGAAATGATGCTGTTGCAACAGAACTTTGTTATGAAGGATGCATGTAGTTAAATAATACTTTTTGGATACCTAAATAGCTACTCCATGAGGTTGAGGTAGAAAATCTTCACCAGAAGAAGGGGGGAAAAAGGTAAAATGGATGCTGTATAGTAAGATGTTGCTGATAAACGTTGGTGAAAGCAGATGAGGCAGAAATTGGGTATTTGGAGCTTTCTCAAGAAAAGTGTTGAGCTAATCCAACTGAGTATAAAGTAGAGCTGCAAGCTCAGGGTGAGGTTCTGCAGTGGGCACTGACCGTGAACATGTTTATAATTTTCAACAAGAACTAGCTACTTTTGCCCATGACTTTGAAAGTCTCTGGTGGGTGAGAATCAGCATGAGCCATTGAGGGAGCAACAAACTAGCCAGAGGCACCTCAATTCCTGCAGTTGGCCTAAATCATAATCCTAAGAAGGGACTAAACAAGTGGCTTAATCTGAAAGACTTGATCTGGCACCATGTCAAGTAGGTCAGACAGGTGAGGCAGAGGCAGGCATAGCAAGAGCTGCATGAACTTGAGACTTATGGGAGTAAATGACTTGCCTCAGTTCTTTTTGGATAAGGGAAGCTCTGTTCTTTGTGTTTCCTGCTCCCCCATGGGGTGGAATTCACAGCTCTCAAAATTTCAAGAAAGTCTAGAAAAGCCCTGTTTCCTGGAAATAATACCATATCCTTAATTCCTCAGGTAAAGGCTTTGTGTTCTGAATAAAAATTTCTTACTAATTTTTGTCCTGACTGGTAAAGCCATTCTCTGGTGCTAGGAAAAGGGAAATTTGTACTAAGAAAAGGGGAATCATAAAGACAGATGTCCAATTGTCCTCAAACAGCACAGTCCTCAGAGAGGACCCATAATATCTGCAGTTCTCCTTATTGTGCCCTTGATTCTGTCAGCTCCCTTCCTTAAAAAATATGTGGGGGACAATGATAATATGGGTTCCCCAGAGTATATCCATCCCCTCTGCAACCTGACTGTGGGTTGACAATTTGTGTAACACTAACTCTGAATATGTGGAGCTGACAGTTGTCAATTTAATATTTATACAAAGTTTACTCCGTATGCAAAATCAGTCAGGCTCAAGTGTCATCAGTGGACACTGGTTTTACAGTGCTTTAAATGACATCTGGTATGACTGAATCTTATCTTGGCATAGAACTATGGTAGTTTAAGAGGCTGCTGGGACTTTTAATGCATTGTAATTTAGTATCTTACATAACATAACTTTATTATTATCCTTCTGGAAAATCATGGGACTTTAAACACTATTCTTACTTTTCTCTCCAATCTAGTTCTAGTCACAAATTCTCACAAAAAGTAGAATTTTCATTGTCTCATAAATTTGGTACAATTCAAATAGAGCTTCATCAATTGGAATAGGCCCCAAAGTTCCTTTAAAGGTCATTTGATGACCAAATTTTCTCTTTTCTATGTTTACAAAGTAGGCAATAACCTTATGCTATCATTATTCCAAAAATTGCACAAGCTGAAAATAAGTACATAATTAAAAATTATATACATGTATTTAAAAACATTTGGATACATTAAACCAACGTCTCTGTATATTATTATCATAACATTTCCCAATGGTATGAAAATGTCTGAAAAACAAAAATTTATTCAATGGGTAACTGCTGGACAATTTCTGAGAAGGGAAATAAATAGAACAAAGAAGAATTAATAGAGAATTTTAAAAAACGAAAGAAAATTCTCTTTCACTACATCAGACACCTTCATCATCCTGCATACTTTCTCCTATGACTCTTGGAAAGTTTATATATATATATGAGTGAGAGAGAATTTTTTAATATTTATTTTTTAGTTTTTGGTGGACACAACATCTTTATTTTATTTTTTGGGGTGCTGAGGATCGAACCCAGCACCCCCCACATGCCAGGCGAGCACACTACCGCTTGAGCCACATCCCTGCCCAAATTTTATATATATATATATATATATATATATATATATATATATATATATATATATAATCAGGAAATTTTATTTGAATATTCTAAAGCAGTAGTGCTTTAGATATTACTTATGTGTCCCAGTCAGTATCAACAAAATTAAATATTTCTGAATTACAATTTTAGCTCCTGTAGGAGTTTCAGACAAGAAACAGAAGAAAACAACCCCACTTCCAAAAGAAGTATGACACACACATTTTGAAGAAACCCCAATGTTTCATGCAATGGTAGGCAAGATGTAAAAAGCCACCTAAATTCACACATGTCTACACCAATCATCATCAGAAAAAAAAAAATACTCCATAGTCCCTCTGTACATCCAAATGCATGTGGGAATCTATACCTACATTACATTACTTAATGTTATATACATTTATTACCCACTTCCCTTGCTTTTAATATCTTATGTAAAGCCTTCATTCAAACTCAAAAAGGTATAAGACTAACCTGGGTCAGGGGAAGATAATCACTTTAGATGTTCAATTAAAATGTAGCTTATCTAAATCTCAAAATGTTTAATAAAAACAAATTATCTTCTCCATTTAACACTTGACTTCTAACTGTACAGTAAATTACATTGTAGAGAGTACACCTCTATCTTCAGACTGTATCTTCTTTTCTTAGAATTAAGATGTAACTGGACAATTTTAAGATGAATAAATGGGAAGTTGGTCCCACTAAGATGACAGTAGATATATTAAATGCAGAAGTTAATATTTTTAATTCTCTCTTTAAGTATGGATGCAGTTGAATTGGAGGGGAAAAAACCTATAACAGTTCAAAAAGAACCCAGATTCAATATATAAAAATGTCTCACAATAGGTCAACGAAGACAGTAAAAATAAGAGGAAAAAAGTAATCTTTCTGGAATGTCATTTTTCAACAACGGAGAAACACTAAGTGCCAGGAAGATTTCTACTCATGTAATTTTAGCATCCAAGTTTCCCTCTGTTTATTTTATTGGAACAAATGAGTTAAATAAATTATCTTCCTCTTCACTGAAGAGAGATGGTCTATTTCATCTTTCATGAGCTGTTTTGGGGAAGATTAGCCATGTACTGTAGTAATGCCTACTGCATAAAATCCAAGCATTTGCTGTGAACAGGTGGAAAAAGCAGTCAGTAGAAACATAGGATCACCGGAAATAGATGTTCTTTTAAGCCATCCATGAAAGAGACCCACAAAGTACCCAGTATTAAGCCCAGATCTCTTCTTGTGATTTTTTGCTGTGCAAATTCCACCCCTATGAAAGAGAAATTGATCCAAAGTTCCAGGTTTTCTTGCATCTCTAGTCAATTTTCACATTAATATAGATTTTTTTGGACTAAGGCCCTTGTTCCCATTATGTAATTGCTCCACACATTATCACCAAGGCTGTTCTATAAACCACCATATATCCAAAATAAAATGATGTTTGAAATAAGCAATACATATTCATTTCAAAAAAAATATTAGTAAAAGGAATACATGTAAACATAGATTGAAGTTTATTCAGCAGAGAGAAAACTTGCCCATTACCATGTATAATCCTCTGCATTTAACAAGAAGTATGTGCACACAATGCAACACTGATGGTCACAATGCAAAGTTGACCAGCACCAGCATCATGAAGCCATAGACATAATAGACCTCATATGCCCAGAAAGACGTGAAGATGAAATACATTTCAATAAAGATAGAGCTAAAAGGTAAAATTCCTCCCAGGCAAACAATAACTGCAGGCTCCAAAAAATATTTTTTCTCTGGTATAGGACGAGGTACAGCATTGACAGATGAAGGAAGTTGGGCTGACCTGACAAATTTCAGCCAAGTGTTATACCAATAAGATTTAGATGAAGAATAACCAAAAAACAGATGCAAAAGCAGCCACCATTGTTCCAAAAGGAATAGCTCTTGAAGCATGGTAAGAAGTGGCTATAAAATTGATGAAGAAGGCCTGCAACATACCACTGCTGGGATAACGAATGCCCCAGTGAACATCTGTTTTATCCATCTCCTCTCTCCTTGTCTAGCATAGAGACTTCCTCCAAAATAACCATACCCTGGAGATGTAGCAGCATAGAAAAATATATAAACCTTCTATCAGTGAAACAATAATAACAATGAGAGACACAGCAAATATCTGACATCCAGAACCAATGAGAGAGGAAAATATTGGCGGGTGACTTGATGGTCTAAATACAACTACATGCACCTGCTTCCATCCATATTCAACTCCTAAGTCTCTATCCATGTCATCCATTTCTTCTTCTTTACTGTACTGGGCATAATCTTTCCTTAAGTGTGCATTAAAATCATTGAAACTAAGTCTACCAAGAAGGAGTTAAAACTGAAAACCAGTGAATACTCTGTTGAAAAAAGGACAGATCAAGATATTTGTGAAATCGATCTTCAAATTTTACATCTGACTTTTTCAATTTTACTGAATATGACATCTGTATTTTGGTATTGGGAACCAGTTTCACCTTTCCTTCAACAATTCGATTTCCACTAAAACCTATTTCAAGCTGTTTGTAGGTCCAAAGATAACAATCTTCTCCATTTCCATCTGCTTCACCAAAAATACCCCACATTGGTAAGTCATCTATGTACATCTGGTACCAGTAGTGATTTTTGATAGCATAAACAAAGGCATCTCTCTTTTCTTTATCAAAATCATTTTCACAGTAAGTGGTTGGCATCACATCATCTTTAAATTTAATATCCAGACCACTAAACTCCAAATCAACTCCTTGAAGTGCTTGTCCCAGAGTTACTTTTTTTTGACCCCACACAAATTAGAAGTTAAAAGTACTTATATGTTTCATGGTGATTTTGGAAGGGCCCAACAGTATTCATCTATAAAACAACTTCTTCTTTATCTTGAAACTGACTTTCCTGCCTTGCGCCAGTCCATCTTTGTGAAAACCATCTGTACTAAGTGAAAACCACTCCTAGAGTCCTTAACATCCATGCTTTTATGTGAAAATGCAATTAAACCGCCTATCAACTTTAGACCAAATGCAAGAATGCAAGAGATTGTTCCAGGGACAGCCATTCGATTGGGAAACTTGAGACTTTAGGGTCAGAGGTAGCCCAAGGTATAGACCATCTGGATGGAGCCTCTGCTGGGAATCGGTGTTCCTGCTCATCTGCCTGGGCCCTGTGCAGCAGCAGCAGTGACATCGCTGTGGCTGTTGACACACCAGGAGCACCCTGCAGTAGCCTCATCCTGGGTGCTCGCTCTGGACCGGCCCATCAACTGCTCCTCTGCCACCGCCATTTCTGCCAAGGCCATTTAGCATCCACAGAGAGCAGGCACACTCATGGACCTGGGCCCAGCAGCTGCCTATGTGGCATCTACTGCCGCAGTCTGGCTGGGCACAAAATCATGAGCCACTCACAGCCTTGTAGATTCAAACAGCAATTCTTTATTCCCGAACTCTCACCGGCACTCTACATGCACATTCTGGGGAAAATCCTCTGGCACTCTACACGCATGTTCTGGGAAAATCCAACAGCACTTTACACGCACATTCTGGGAAAATCCACACCCTCCACGGGGCTCTGCATACCAAAAAACTCTCTGAATCCCGCGAGAACTCAATGGGAACTCAAGGAGAGGGCACCTGAGGCAGCAGGATACGCCCTATTCCCAGCAGGATCCACCTTAAACCTGGAACCGCCCTATTCCCAGCAGGATCCACACCCTAAACCTGGAACCGCCCTAAACCCGGATCCGCCCTGGTCCTTGAGCAGGGTCACCTTTCTCAAACATTCATGCAATGTCACTGCAAATGACCTGGGTCCAAGGCATGCCCATTTCCGCAATGGAGAGTCCTCCCTCTAAGCAACATGGGGTAGGCTGACAAGGAAATTGCCATGCATCATTCCTACTTGGCTATGGCTCTCAGCATCTCCCCCCTTCTGATTAATTAAACAACAAGCAATGTGGCTTAGGGACCGTGCCTGTTAGGTTGTCCAATTCAACATATGGTTTTTACCCATCATCGGATAAACTGACCTCTAGGCGTCAGCCTCCTGTCTTAGGTTGATACCACTGCAATTAGATCATACCCGTCACTGACTACCAGACCAGCATACAGCCATACTTGTGGAATAGGCCTTTGCACCAGTGGGGGGGGGCAAGGTTGTTTGCCTCACCTCTGTTGGCCCCCAAATTTGGCCTTGGTGCTAGTGGGGGGGTGAGGTTCTTGCCTCACCTGTGTTGGCCCCCAAATTTTAGACCATCACTAGCAGAAGGGAGGAGGATACAGAAATGCCACGACACCAAGCCAATTGAGGGCTCCTTTGGAAAAATTGAATCACTGGTGACACAATCAGCAAAGATATGCCAGCACTACCACAATTCGCTGCACCAACAGATAGTTCACAATGCATACAAGTGATACATAGTCCAGGCAAGTTCTGCAAGCAGTTCAAAGCGGAGGAATCTATTAATATGTCCATCTCCTCCCAAAGTAAATCGACTCCTTGATTGAGCATTACTTGTTGAATTATATTCATTGATGCATCAGTTTATACAGTTTACTGTGATAGCTATCATAGAAGCTGTAGTTTGGTTTTATGTTTGTCTTCACCAGCACTGGGATGAAGATAGGAATTCTGACAATGATGCTAAAGAGACATTATCCTGAACAAAATTATTAAATATAATGAAAAGGAAAGGTGAAAGTAAACAAACAGATCTGTTAGCCTCATTTAAAAACAATCCTTAACAGCTGTTTACCTAATTTAGACCATTTAAATCACGTGAATTAAAAAAAAAAAAACAAACAAACAAAAAAAAAACTTGGATCCATTTTTTCATGAGTGCTCCTCATATATGATATATGGACATATGCACATACAGATATACAACACAAAACACAAGTGTGCACACATAACATACAACACATAAGACAATAGTAAAGGCCTTGTAGCTTTACACATGTGAAATTTCCGTTGCAATGTTTAAAAACTCCATAGTCAAAAAATAAAACTGATCAGAAAAACATTAACCTAGGTTTGTATGAGCTCAAAAAATAAAATAGAACTTTATGATATGGGAAAATGCAATAATAAAATAGATATTGAAAAAAGCACCCTGGTTAATCACTGTTGCAGATGTAAGAATAGCCAAGCTGGAGCTCTGGATATCAGCTGTTATGGATTTGAGTCAAATCATCTTCTTTTTGGTCTGTAGAAATTGCTTTGGTTAGTCTCTCTAAAATCCAAATCGGCTGCTGTTCTCCCTGTGGAAACACACAAACAGAACCCCGACTCCAGGCAATCACTGGGTCAGGACCCTTCCATTGTCCTGTTAGAATATCTTTCCAAAGTACCTTAGGCTTATGTGCATTTTTTGGACACATATGCCTTTCTGCAGCACTGAGTCCTGATGAATCCAAATTTAAAAAGTTTAGGGTAAAAAGGGTTATTTTAAGTTATCTTTGGGGGATATATACCCCTTAAAGATCCTTTTAAATTTAAGTATTTCAAAAGCATTCTGCCTTAGTTTTTAGAATTATTTTAGTCCTTTTAATTTTTTGATGTGGTTTTAAACCAATGTCCTTCTAGTTTAATGTTTTCTAAATTGGCTCTTGTCTGTAAATTTTAACACCCTCATCTGAGACTTCTAATTTCTGCACCACCAGAAATTAAAGTTGATGGGCGTTTTGAAAAAAAAAAATACTAATAATCTCCTTGTTCTTCTATTTTATCCAATATTTGACTTTAAACTTCTCCTACCTTTTTCTGTCTTGAATGTCTGTATCTAATAGTTGTCTTAGCCTTTTGAGTTTTCTATCTGAAATACCTTTACTTGACATTTTCAACCATTTTCTATCTTATTTCTATCTTCTAGTGTTTTTTTTTTCCTAAGGTTTGTGCATTCACCCTTAGTTGCTTTTTTTCCTCCTATTTTTTTTTTTTTTTGTTGTTGTTTCCTATTTTGTGGGTTTAAAATTTTGTCTTCCTACATCTTCTCTACCTTCCTACATCTTTTCTATCTTTTTTCCCACCTTCCTGTACTTTTGTCTTCAAAGTTTTTCACTTCAAATTTTTAATCTTTTTTTATCCAAATATGTTTTATCCTATTACCTTCCCATTTTCATGGGTTTTTTTTTAAGTAATGCTTTTAAGATTAACTAGGCTTCAAATGATGCAATCTTTCCTCCATTATGAAGGCATCTTTGCCTTCAATTTAACCTTTTAAAGCCTTTTGTAACTTACTTAGACATTTTACAACTTTTTACTTTACCACACAAAGATTATCTCATCTAGAAACATTTCTTTTTCTTTTAACCTTCCATATTAAAATATATTTCCACATCTTGAATCTTTTTATATCTCTTTTTTTCTTTTTTCCGCCATGAAGGTATCTCAACCACCTTCAATTTAACCTTTTAAAGCCTTCCAATTATCATCTATACTGTACTTTTAAATGTACTTTTTCACCACCTACAGCTTCACTCTTAAATGAGGCTTAGATTCTGTTTAAATCGCTTAATGTTAGTTTACATGGCTGCCCTTCAATTAAAGGCTTTTTTTTTACTCCATTAAGAAGCTTTGTCTCAATCTGCCATGTACAAATACCTTTTTTTTCTTTCTTCCTTTCTCAACCTTTTAAAGTAAGTCTAGTTTTCTCAAAATCTTTTTAAATGGCATTTTACAACTTTTTTAGTTTACCACACAGAGATTATCTCATCTAGAAACATTTCTTTTTTCTTTTAACCTTTCATATTAAAATATATTTTCACCTCTTCCATCTTTTAATATCTCTTTTCTAGCCGTTAACCCTTTTTATAAATTCACATTCTGAAACAACTCTTATAAAATTTCTGATTTAGACAAATTACTCCACTTTAATAAGATGAAATACTTTCATGTTTTTTTTATGGTACTATAATACTATAATTGATACCCAACTCTAACTTCTTATACTCTTTGTATATAAATTATACATGATAGAATCTTAACTCTTAGTAACCTTGTTTTAGCAAAGACACAGACACAAAGCAATATTAAACTTTTTTCCATTTACCAATTCATGAAAACACACATAATGTTTAAATATATTACCTTATGTAACTTAATAAGTAAAGAGTACTTGATTTTATATTTAGTGGTTGATATTTTAACACTTTAGCTTTGTAAATTAATCAGATCTTTGTAGAAACCAAGATCTTAGACAAGTGTAGTAAACACAAATAGCCATCTCTTTTTGTTGAAGAAAAATCTTTTTATAGGATACCATGATGGTTTCATTGATATACTTAATAACTCGTCTTTAAAAAGCCATGGGCTACATTTTTGTATCGTATCAACATATGTCCTAACTGTTCTTGGTCTTACTGGGGTGCCTCCTTCCTCTAACAATTTCTCTTCCTCAGGGGTGAACAACTTCAAACCTTGAGTCATCCATTTTCCCCAGTTTGCCTGAGAAAATTCTAGGAACAGGCAACTTGAAATAAAAAAATAAATAAATAAATCAAAACAAGAACACATTGTTTTTTGAATTGGTCACCCATTCTTTCACTCTTCCTCAGGGACGAGCAATTTCACTTACCTCCAAGTTTCAGATGTTCCCTGCACGGGCCGCCAAATGCTGCAGTCTGGCTGGGCACAAAATCACGAGCCACTCACAGCCTTGTAGATTCAAACAGCAATTCTTTATTCCCGAACTCTCACCGGCAGTCTACATGCACATTCTGGGGAAAATCCTCTGGCACTCTACATGCATGTTCTGGGAAAATCTAACAGCACTTTACACGCACATTCTGGGAAAATCCACACCCTCCACAGGGCTCTGCATACCAAAAAACTCTCTGAATCCCGCGAGAACTCAATGGGAACTCAAGGAGAGGGCACCTGAGGCAGCAGGATACGCCCTATTCCCAGCAGGATCCACACCCTAAACCTGGAACTAACCCGGATCCGCCCTGGTCCTTGAGCAGGGTCACCTTTCTCAAACATTCATGAAATGTCACTGCAAATGACCTGGGTCCAAGGCATGCCCATTTCCACAATGGAGAGTCCTCCCTCTAAGCAACATGGGGTAGGCTGACAAGGAAATTGCCATGCGTCATTCCTACTTGGCTATGGATCTCAGCACTCTACAGTTGTCACTGCTCCTGAGCTGCCCGCCCCTGCCCCCTGCCAGCCTCTTCCTGTGACTCAGCCAAGTCAGCATTATACGGATTTAAGTGAGTCTTTGAAAAATGCTTATTCCACTCCCCAAAGATAAAAACTCACAAGGACAAGGACATCAGTTGTTCTCATCTTGAATCCCTACACACCATGCACAGATCTCGCCAAAGGTGAGTATACTATATATTTTTTGAAAGAATGTATAAATAAATTTCTTTCAAATAGGTGAAATAAAAAGTAAATGAAGAACTAACGAGTTGAGTGGATAACTAGATGTTAAGAGAGTCAAGGAAGTAAGTTCAAGAATGCTGTATAGGGAGGGTTGAAAAAAGACTAAAGACTGGGCTATGTGCCCTGATTGACAGCCTATTTGGTTCCTAGTGCCCCACAGTGCCCAGGTGCTGATCAAGGATTGGAAGCATCCATCACAAGACCTTAAGGGGACTCTTTCCTCTGATTGTGTAGGTGGCTGTGAGCTACTATCTTACTTGGGATTCTAGTTCCATACTGTGTATGCAGTAATTGTGTGACAGGCCAGGTGAGCATTAAACAAAGGCTGTTTTCATTTCTTCAGCTCCCTGTGCAGTTATTTAGCATAACAGACAATAGACAAAGAAAGCATACAGACATTTGTAAGCAGATTTTCATAGTGGTCATCAATATATCATTATTGTAATTCTTCAAAGTTCTTGGTATCTTTTAATTGTATATTCAGCAGGAAAAAATCTAAGCTTACCTGTCTAACCAGTTGGTGTGTAATAATTAATATTATTATTTTATTATAATAAAAGACCATCTTAGCTAATATAGCAAATTATCTTTCTTACAGGGCTATTTTTTAAACAATTTGCAATATAATTTATTCAGGCTACTTTATATTCACAAAATTTTTTACATACTGTCTACAAGAAGAAATTTCTCTTCTTAATAGGCTTATAAATTTGAGTTTTAATTTTTAAAGAAAAAAATCACCAAATTAACTCAGCCTAGTTAATTTAACTCGCTACTTTTACAGAATAAAAAATATATGGAATTTATGTCTCCTATGGCCTTTAATGACTTTCATTGTAGTACCTTAGTTTTTAGTACCTCCATTACAGAATCCTGCAAAAAGGGTCAGTAATTTATGAATATGACAGAAGTGTTAATATTTTTAAAAACTGCATTAAGGAATTTGTTTTTGCCTCTTATTTACTAAACTTTTTAAAAAGTCCTCATGTTTTTAGAAAACATTTATTCACATGCCAGGCTTGATGTTGGGGTTACCAAGATAAAAAATTTGATTTTTATCCCTCAGAAGTTCATTTTACATTGGATATAGAGATGCAGAAACCATGCATTTCTTTACACTGTGATAAGTAATATAATAGAGGTATTCACATAGCATATAAAATTGCAAATAAAGACTAGAGGCATGTTGTTTAACTTCAAAATTGACTTCATTGGCAAAGATTTTGAAAGGCAATTATAAGAGTTTTTTTTTTGTTTGTTTGTTTGTTTGAAGGAAAAGAAAATAGCAACCAAAGGGTGTGTATGTGTGTGTGTGTGTGTGTGTGTGTGTGTGTGTGTTTGCAGAGTCTTCATGGGGGAGTATGATTGGGGTATTAAAGTATGTGCAAAGCATGTGAAAAGTCATTAAGGCTTCAAATAGCAGTTTCTCACTTTTAGTTCTATACAGCATTTATGTAACCATTAATGAGATGCTGTGGCAGACAAATCAGGGCCATAATGACTCTTTATTCTAAGGATAATGTAAACCCACTGGATTTTATTCAGAATTGTTTCTTAGCTTTTCTTTTCCTTTCCTCTTTCTTTCTTTACACCACATACTCTTGTTCAACATTCACAAAGAGAATATGGCCTCCTTTAAAAGATTTTGACAATTCTAAATAAACATTATAAAACAATTATAATCACATTGATAACCTTTTCCCAGTTACTCTATGGTGAATATCATTTATTTAATTAAAGATGTCACCCTCCTTTTACCCTAATCCTCCCCCAAGACTTAAATGAAATTGTTATATGATTTCTTTGCAGTCACTGTGTAGAAAATAAAAATGTAAGATCAGTGTGGAATGTGGATAGATAATTTTCAGAATAAACTTAGGGGATCTGTTAGGAGGTTATTGTGTACTTCACATAAAAATGATAAATGCCTGAATTGAAGTAGTAGTGGTATGAGCGGACAGAACAGGATTGGTATGGGAGATACTTAAGGAGGTTGGATCAATAGGACTGGGTCAAAGATTGAATGTGGGTTGGAAAAGATAGAAATGTTCAAGTTGACTGTCCAGGTTCTGACTCAGCCTTTTGGGTTGAAAGTGACCATGCTACAGTGTGCTGAAGGGTTAGGTTCAGAAATAAGATAGGAAAGATTCTGAGTGTTCCTGGGAATCTAATGATTCAGAGATGGATGTTGTATAAAGTATATGGACATATTAACTGGAGCTCAAGAGAGAGATCTGATAGGCAAACAGATTTGAAACTCATTGCTGAACAGTCAGTTGTTAAAGTTACAGTATTGGCTAAAATGTTCCAGGACAAATTGAACTGGGATCATAAGAAAAAAATTGAAGAAAATCCCATATTTACAGGGAATAGGAGAAGATAAAACCTGAAGGATACTAAGAGAGAACATTATAGCAGTAAGAATTAAGGAAAATTATCATAATCTTGGGAGATGATAGAGAAAATAATTTTAAGATTATTCAAGAAGAAGGAGTCAATGTCAAAAGTGATTAAGAAGTCAAGGGGGATAAACCTATATAATTGTCCACTTAATTTTGGCATTAAAAAGTCATAATGGCCATCATGAGGTGGCATTTTAAGTTTTTTTTTCTTTTAGCACACTGATTTCATTTAGAGAGAGAAAGCCAAATGAAAACAAAAGTATTCTGATATGTCAAAAACATTTACTTATTTTTCTAAATGTTCCAGGACCATTTGATCATTTTTAGGAAAAGGAAGAGAAAAGGGCGTATTTTATTTGCTGCTTCAATATCATTATTTCAGTCAATTGTTGATGTTAGTAAATCCATATTACTAAAAATGAAAAAAACTGTCTTCTCAAATCTCTGTTTTTTCAAGACATTAGCTGCATTTTCTTCATTATGTTAAGGAATAACTCAGAATGTTATTTTCTAACATATTGTTAACAATTCTAGATTCATGGTACAGGGGTTGTAGTTTGAAGTTTTACATCAAACTAATAATTAATTTTAAAGCAACAGCAACCAAACCTTGTAGCATCTCTTATGAAGGGGGTCCATGTGATTCACCAAATTAATCAGCAAATTAAAAGCATCAAGGAAAATTTATTCCCACATTGAGATTTTGCTCTTTATTCAGGCCTTCCAGTTTAACTTCTAAGTATGGGAGGCAACATATACAAAGTTCAAATCTGGTGTCAATGAAGACAGGAAAGAGGAAGAAAATATAAAGTTTCCCCTCTATTCCCTAAGAATATCTTGTAAACAACAGGTCAACAAGTATTTCAAAGTAATGTGAACACAAAGCTCAAAATAGCCTTGGGCAATACAGGAGAGCACAGAAAGCACTCAACTGTATGCCAAGGACAAAAATCAGATGAGAAGGTACAGGTGAAAAAAACTGGCAGCAGGAATAACATTTTGGGATTAGGAAAGAAAGAGATGCTTCCCAGGATTTGCTAACTTTCTGAAACAGGATTGTGTGAGTTATGCTTCCTAGATAATGTAGCATTTACAACATGGATGGCTAGTAACTCTGGAGATGTTGAATCAATTATGTATTTAATCCCAGGTTTCAATAAATTATTTCTCAATAAATAATCTCTTCAATTAACTAAAGAAGATTTCAAGAATACATATTATTTCCTAAGTGAGGGTATCCTTTGTGAATAAATACATGTCTTCTTATTTCTTTGGTCTGTTGTTCACCCAAAGGGCAGAGACAAGAAGGCTAAAATGGGATTTCTATTCTCTCAATAAATTTAGCATTGCTATTTGGAGTCTTTAGCCTTCAGAACATCTACAGAGCAATAGAATTATCTAATTCATATAAGGAAGGACAGAAGACTGTTGTCTGTCTAGAATCAGAGAGGCACTCTATATACTTCAGAAAATTATAAGCACAGAACTTTCCAAAATCTCCTAAGAAGCTATATCTGGTAAATGAAATTTACTTTATAATTGACTGAAAATGTTCTCAGTGGGAAATAAATTGGAATGTTTATCTAAATATGTCAATAATCTAGCACAATACATAACTTTAAGTCTTGGAAAATCACAGCACATGTCAATATAAGCACATGAACACACACATGATTTTTATATTTCATTTAGGATATGACATAAGGAAATGCAAGATTAAACCCTGATATGGAAAATTTTCAAGTCTTCATGAAATTACATGCAGTTGAAGAAATAGAAAAGGCTTCATGACTTGCTTGATGTGCATAAATAATTTTTGAAAGAACTGCTAAAAGATACTTTGTAAAAGAGGCATATAGCTCTAGAAAGTTTATTAAAACAATGATAGCCAAAGGTTGCCAACAAAGAAAAAGTATTTCAATTTCTGTGACCTTCAGAAACATCCTAATAACATAATAATAACACTACTATTAGAAATAATAAAACATTATTTCATAAGATTGATTTCCAGTTTTCCAAATGTGAGGGCTATTGGGAACAATTAAAAAGCATTAGAAAGTGCATGAAAATCTCTCTTTGGAATGAATAAAATTGACACTAGAGATGTTGAGGCAGTTTCTTAGCTCCTGCTTGTGAAACCCTGGCCACATATGGGTGACTCCTTTCTGACACCCAGCTCCTATCTCTATTATTCAACCAGATTCATAGGTTGTATGTCAGCTAGAAAATAACCCTTCCCTTGCTCCACCTGACAAAAATCTTACATGTTTTCAGGTTGTTTCTGAAATGTCACCTACTTCATAAAGCCTTTTCTAAATCTCTTCAACTGAATGTAATCTCTCCTTCTGCTGCCCTTGTAAAGAATCTCACTCCTCCCCTTGTGACATCCATTTGTATTACTTGTTCATTGCCCGCACTCTTTTTCAACTTCCTGGAAGGAACACAGTTTCTTGTTGAGATATGTATTCTTTGTCTCCTTAGACCAATATCAGATAGATGGATAAATGTCAACTGATGCTCAAATACTTTATTTTTAATTCAATTAAATTACAGAGAGGAAGAGTAGGCAGGTATAAAAGCATTTTAAAGGACAGACAGAAGACACTTTTGCCAAAATGTTCTTTATCAGAAGTGTGCAAATGGGCCTAAAATAGAAGGCATCCTGCCAGTCTATGGACAGAGAAATTCTCTTTTGTCCACACATGTTTTTTGTTTTTCACTCTTATCACCATGGTTTGTTTATTATATTTTTGTCTTACTCACTTGCTTCCTACAGTTGATTTTCAGAATGGTCATGTGCCAGTTGGCTAGAGCATGAAATGTTTCTTTGTGGAAGTCAAAAGTGGTACAATTACAAGGTCATCTTATCTCTGCACTTTTATTCAACTATTTAATTCATCCTGATATTTGACTTTTGTGTACTTCCAACTCATGAACGTAACTTTACTTCTGACTTTGGACCCCATTTTAGAAATGTCAGCTCTGAGTTTTGAATCATTATTCTTCTTGGCTCTCCTCACTCTGACTCTTACAATCCTGGCATGCTCTTTTGTAAGATCCTTTTAAGCATTTTTTATTGAATTGAATGGAAAGAAGAGCCAGGGAATGGTATCAAAGACATTGCTTTTTGTATTATCTAAGTTTTAATGGTATCAAAGACATTGCTTTTTGTATTATTATTGTGATTGCTTTTCAGTATTATCTAAGTTTAGAATTGTTTTTGTCATCTAGCTCTTCCCCTGTAGTTTGTCTGATGGGTATTTCTGTGCTAAGTGGTTCTAAAGTCTTTGTTAGGGACAATTCTGTTTCTATAATGATCCCTTAAATAAAGTGCAATCTAGAATATTCAAACATGGGATTTTATCTTTTTGAATTACTCATTCAATTCAAATTCCAATATGCATAAGTAAAACTTCACAGAATTACTTAAAAGTTTTTAAGTGATTAATTTCAAAGTACATGTAAATTTATTTCTGTGGGATATCAAGATTAAAAGAGATAATATTCTATAAGGTAATATTGTGGTTCTAAAATAAACTTTGGATATTCTTAGATAGTCTATATCATAGCTTTGAAAAAAAATAAAAATTATGAGTTGAATTAAAAGATTCAAAATACATTAGGAGGAGTAAATTACACACTTAAAAACCATTAAATGAGTACAATAGAAAGGATGTGCATAATATTAATTTATTTTAAAATTTGAGTAAGTAAATTAATTGATTTTGAAATAGTTCTAATCTTATAATTTTGAAATTAATTTTTAAAATTAATTATATTCTCTAAATTAAGTTTCACTTTTTAGAAATAGTCTAAACTTTGTTTTCTCTAAACATACTCTAAAAATAATCTCACAATTTCCAATTCAAATTGATTGAATTTAGTATGCCATGTAAAATTTTTTGCAATTCCTGGTAAGAATAGGAAAAATCAACTGCTTGTTTATCCAGATTATCAGTATTGTTTGAAAATGCATGTAATATTTACTTATGACTTGTTTTTACTGTTGATAAATTTCTTTTTGGAGGAGTGTGGGAGGTAATAATATGTCCTCACTTTAGGAAAAATAAAAGATAAGAATCTATGCTTATTTAATGCTTATTATGTGTACTGTATAAGTAATCTCAGAATTACCTTTTGAAATTTTTGAGGTTCTGAGTTTTTCTTTCCTTCATTCTTTTTCTTTTCTTTTCTTTCTTTCCTTCTTTTTTTTTGTTTTTTGCATTTTATAGGGTTAATAACTAAGGTGGAAACATTCTAAACCAAGTCAAAAGTCAATTATCTAAGGTAATACAAGGAACTAATGAACCTTACGCTGAATTTGTAGATAGGCTTATTCAAGCAGCTTCCAGAATTTTTGGGGATACAGAACAGGCAATGCCATTTATAAAACAACTGGCTTATGACCAAGCAAATCGTTGCTGCAGAGAGGTCATTAGACCATGGAGACATGAAGATTTAAACACATATATTAAATTATGTAGAGACATTAATGAACAAGGGCAAGTCTTAGCAGCAGTACAACACACTTTAGATGCCAGGCCAAAAACATGCTATAATTGTGATCAAACAGGACATTTTAAAAGGAGTTGCCCCATAGGAGGAGGGTTTAACAAAGCTAGGTATCAAAGGAATAGAATACCGGGTATTTGCCCATGATGACATAGAGGGAAACATTGGACTAATGAATGCCGTTCTCAAACCACCATAGAGGGTATTCCGTTATCAAAAAACAGACAAGGACCAAGTGTTTACCCACGATATCGTGGAGAAAGGCATCGAGCACCATTGCCAAAAAATGGACAGGGGGCCGGGGCCCACGACCACAAATGTACGGGGCACTGGAGGAACCCAGAAACACCATGGAGGAATCCAGCAACACCATCATGGTAGTGCCCAGGACATATTATCCATCAGATCTCTCATCAGACGAACCAGAGGAAGCGCAGGGTTGGACATCTGCGCCTCCACCAGAGCAGTACTAACTCCAGAGATGGGAGTTCAAATCATTCCCACAGGAGTAAAAGGACCTCTTCCCCAAGGAACAGTAGGCTTATTGTTAGGATGCAGTTCTTCTACTCTAAAAGGACTTATGATAAGTCCCGGGGTAATTGATCCCGATTATGAAGGTGAAATAAAAATTATAGCCAGTTCTCCAAAGGGTATATCAGTAATTTCACCAGGAGATAGAATAGCACAGTTATTAATAATACCCAGCCTACATGATAAATTTTCCAGTAGTACTATAGAAAGAGGTTCCAGGGGATTAGGCTCCACAGGTGTAGATTGGGCTATGCTGTCTTTAAATTTAGATTCTAGTCCCATGCTAAAACTAAATATTCAAGGACATGAATTTAATGGACTACTGGATACAGGTGCAGACCTTAGCATCATATCTCGTCAAGAATGGCCAAAACATTGGCCGTTACAACAAGCCACTCAAACGCTTCGAGGCCTAGGAGTGGCGACTAATCCCCATAGAAGTGCAATGGTATTAGATTGGAAGGATCCTGAAGGATGTGAAGGAACTATACAGCCATATGTATTGGATCATCTTCCTATAAATTTATGGGGACGAGATGTCCTAGATCAATTAGGTTTGACATTAACAAATAACATCAATCCAAATGCGTCCACTATTAGGGCTAGACAAGGTTTCAGGAAAGAAAAAAGATTAGGAGAACAAGGCATAGCAGCACCAATTCAAATAGATCAGGGAATAAATAGACATGGACTGGGTTTTCAGAAGGGGTCACTGAGGCAATAAAAATTACTTGGAAATCAGATAGACCAGTATGGGTTCCTCAGTGGCCCCTGACTAAAGAAAAGATACAAGCAGCCCATGACCTGGTCAAACAACAATTAGCGGAGGGACATATACAACCTTCCGTATCTCCTTACAATACCCCCATTTTTGTCATTAAAAAGAAATCTGGTAAATGGAGATTATTGCAAGATTTAAGAGCCATTAATAATGAGATGGTTATTATGGGACCTGCTCAATCGGGGATTCCTCAATTGTCTGCTTTGCCAAAAACCTGGTATGTTTTAGCTATAGATATTAAAGATTGTTTTTTTTTCAATTCCAATTCATCCTGAGGATAGTCCATATTTTGCATTTACTATCCCTGCACTGAATCATGAAGGTCCTGATCAGAGATATGAATGGAAAGTACTCCCTCAAGGGATGGCTAACAGCCCAACTATGTGTCAAATTTATGTTAACAAAGCAATCCAGCCACTTAGAAATCAAAGTCCTAAACTACAAATATTTCACTATATGGATGATGTATTGTTAGCACACAAAGATAAAAACACATTGCTAGAATGTTATGCCACACTTACAAATTTATTTAAAAATTATAATCTAGAGATAGCAATAGATAAAGTACAATTAAATTTTCCAATTAATTATTTAGGAGTTCTATTATCCTCAACCATGGTCCATCCACCAAAAATTCAAATACGAGTAGATCAACTCAAATCACTTAACGACTTTCAAAAGTTATTAGGAGACATAAATTGGATAAGGCCTTATCTAGGCATACCAACAGGAGAGTTGGGACCTTTATTTGATATCCTAAAAGGTCCATCAGATCCAAATTCACCCCACATGTTAACGCCTGAAGCAAGAAAGGCATTAAAAATTATTGAAACATATATGGAAAATATGCATTTGGATAGAATTGATATAACTTTGCCTTTATTATTTATTGTAATACCAACAAAAATATTCCTACAGGAGTATTTTGAAAAGAAGGTCCATTATTGTGGGTACATTTATCTTATTCTCCTAACACTATTCTTACTAGGTATCCTGAGGCTGTAGGACAATTAATACCCAAAGGAATAAAAGCAGCAAAGGGAGTGTTTGGAATTTCTCCCAATAAAATTATTACTCCATATACTATGGATCAAATTGATGAGTTAGCTAATGAGTTAAATACTTGGGCAATAATCATGTGTAAATCTAATGTTTCATTTGATAATCACTTACCATCTAATCCTTTGTTGTCTTTTTGGTCTTTGCATCCTGTAGTTTTTCCAAAAATGACAAGAAAAACCCCTATCATGAATGCTCCAAATGTATTCACTGATGGGTCAAATAATGGTACAGCAGCAGTAGTTACCCCTGATCAAACTTTTACATTTTTAGTACCCAAACAATCAGCTCAAAAGGTAGAGCTTAATGCAGTTTTACAAGCTTTTGTGATGTTTAAAGATTCTGTATTTAATTTATTTTCTGATAGTCAGTATAAAGTTAATGCTATAGTATCCCTTGAAGATGCTGGCAGGACTTCCCCTTCCTCTACTGTTTTCTCTTTGTTTTCTGCTATACAAAGTCTAATCTGGGACAGAAAAGATCCATTCTTTATAGGACATATCAGAGCACATACAGGATTGCCTGGAGCCCTTAGTTTGGGCAATGATTTAGCAGATAAAACTACACATGACATACATATTTTCTCTACACTAGAAGAAGCTACACATTTTCATAAAAGGTTCCATGTCAATGCTAATACTTTACAAAAGAATTTTAAAATAGCTAAGGAACAAGCTAGACAAATAATAAAACAATGTCAAAATTGTGTGACCTTTTTACCACAAGTTAATCTTGGAGTCAATCCTAGAGGACTGATACCTAACCATATTTGGCAGATGGATGTCACACACTTGCCAGAATTTGGAAAATTAAAATATTTTTTATGTTACAGTTGATACTTCTTCCGGATTTTTGATGGGCTCCCTTCATTCCGGAGAAAAAACTAAAGATGTTATAGCTCATTGCTTACAAAATTTTGCCACTGTGGGCGTTCCAAAAACAGATAATGGTCCTGGTTATACTTCTACTCTTTTAAACAATTTTGCTCATCATTTGGCATTACTCATATAACAGGAATCCCATACAATCCTCAGGGACAAGGCATAGTTGAAAGAGCTCATCAAACTATTAAAATGTACTTACTAAAGCAAAATGAGGGAATTGGAAAGGGGTATATATCACCGAAAGATAAACTTAAAATAACCCTTTTTACCCTAAACTTTTTAAATTTGGATTCATCAGGGCTTAGTGCTGCAGAAAGGCATATGTGTCCAAAAAAATGTACGTAAGCCTAAGGTACTTTGGAAGGATATTCTAACAGGACAATGGAAAGGTGATTGTCTGGAGTCGGGGTTCTGTTTGTGTTTTTCCACAGGGAGAACAGCAGCCAATTTGGATTCCAGAGAGATTAACTAAAACAATTTCTACAGACCAAAAGGAAGATGATTTGACTCAAATCCATAACAGCTTATATCCAGAACTCCAGTTTGGCTATTAATACATCTGCGACAGTGATTAACCAGGATGCTTTTTTCAATATTTATTTTATTATTTGCCTTTTCCCACATCATAAAGTTCTATTTTATTTTTGAGCTCATACAGACCTAGGTTAATATTTTTCTGATCAGTTTTATTTTTTGACTGTGGAGTTTTTAAGCATTGCAATGGAGATTTCACCTAGGTAAAGCTCCAAGGCCTTTACTATTGTCTTATGTGTTGTATGTTATGTGTGCACACTTGTGTTTTGTATTGTATGTCTGTATGTGCGTATGTCGATATATCATATATGAGGAGCGCTAATGAATAAATGGATCCGAATTTTTTTATTCACATGATTTTAATGGTTTAATTTAGATTGGGTAAACAGCTGTTGAAAATTGTTTTAATATGTGAACAAATTAGGAGGTTAACAGATCTGTTTGTTTACTTTCACCTTTCCTTCTCATTATATTTAATAATTCTGTTCAGGATAATGTAAATTGCTCAAAAAATTGTTTTCTTAGTGCCTGTTGGAATGTTACATAATTTTTTTCTTAGCATCATTGCCAGAATTCCTATCTTCATTCCATTGCCGGTGAAGACAAAGATAAAACCAAACTACAGCTTCTTCGATAGTTATCACAACAAACTGTATAAACTGATGCATCAATGAATAATAACTCAACAAGTAATGCTCAATCAAGGAGTCGAGTTACTTTGGGAGGAAATGGACATATTGACAGATTCCTCTGCTTTGAACTGCTTGCAGAACTTGCCTGGACTATGTATCACTTGTACAC
Source organism: Marmota monax (assembly GCF_021218885.2). Lineage (NCBI taxonomy): Eukaryota > Metazoa > Chordata > Mammalia > Rodentia > Sciuridae > Marmota > Marmota monax. The sequence continues at coordinate 157,993 of NW_026692185.1, forward strand.
ATTGTGAACTATCTGTTGGTGCAGCGAATTGTGGTAGTGCTGGAGTATTTTTGCTGATGGTGTCACTGGTGGTACAATTTTTCAAAGGAGCCCTCAATTGGCTTAGTGTCCTGGCATTTTGCATCCTCCTCCCTTCTACTAGTGATGGTCTAAAATTTGGGGGCCAACAGAGGTGAGGCAAAGAACCTCACACCCCCACTGGTGCAAAGGCCTATCCACAAGTATGGCTGTATGCTGGACCGGTAGTCAGTGACGGATATGATCCAATTGCAGTGGTACCAACCTAAGACAGGAGGCTGACGCCTAGAGGTCAGTTCATCCGATGATGGGTAAGGACCATATGTTGAATTGGACTGCCTAACAGGCATGGTCCCTAAGCCACATTGCTTGTTGTTTAATTAAACAAAGAGGGGGAGATGCTGAGAGCCACGGCCGAGTCTGTATGGCCCCTGGCATTTTGCCAACAGTATTGATTGACAGGTGAGGCTTTACTATCCGCCTCTGCCGCAACTTTTGAGTTCTCGCACTATTTTGGAGATCTCGTGGGGATTTCCGGGGATTCCCCGAGAGTTCCCATTGGTTGGGGAAGTGCAGGAGGAGGGATTTCCGGGAGAGATATTTCCGGCTGGGGGTTCCTGGACCAGCCGCATGGCGTTTCGGAGGATTCCCCGGGAGCTGTGTGAAGTGTTTTCCTGCAGTTCAAAAATAAAGTTTGTTCCTGCTTCAGTGGCTCATGATTTGTGCCCAGCCAGACTGCGGCAAACTTACTACATTTTCTTTACTTATTTTGTGTTGTGGTAAACTGTGAACATATATAAGTAATTGACTTATATATATGTCATTGGAAACCTTCTATAACAAATATTGTCCTCCATTTAGCACAGATTTACACATACTAGCCCAATCTGCTGACGTCATGTCCAAGTTGGTAATGGATTCGACCATGCTTACAGTGAATGGTGCTTGAGGACCATAGGTTGTTACAGCCTCCTTTAACTGCTTCACTGTTTTGAAATCTAAAGCACGGTGAATTCGCTGCCCTCCTGCCTGCTCAAGTACAGGGCATGCTAATCTTTGAGGTCCTGTCTCAGGATCCCATCTATCAACTACGGGGTTTGAGGGCCACTCAGCTCTCTCCATAGGGGGAGCTGTTGGTTGAATTAGCCCTCTGGTGATAGAACGGTGTTAGTAGCAGCCTCCTGTTGTAGGTTTTTCCCTAATAGCTTTTTCTCCTCTAAGCTTTCTTCCTTTAAATTTTCTTCCTCTGTCTGACTAGCTTGAGAGACCTTCTCTTTTGCTTGATCTAAAATGTCTTTCTCCATGGTCTGAACCGCTAACAATTTACTTAACACTCTTTCAGTTTGTTTTTTACTAATTTCTAATCTGTTGTAAAGATAACACAACCCAATAAGATAACACAAAACAAAACCGAAACAGAATGAAACAAAAATGGAAAAAAAATTGTTGTATCAATTTTCCTATTTTCTTGATATGTGCATTTGTGGTCTATTTCTATCTCTTCCTCAAGGGCGAACAACTTCAAACCTTGAGCCAACCATTTTTCCCGATCTGCCTGAGAAAATTCTAGGGATAGGCAGCTTGAAACAAACACAAAACAAATCAAAACAAGAACACATTGTTTTTTAAAATGGTCACCCATTCTCTCGCCTTCCCTTAGGGGCAAGCAATTTCACTTACCCTGAAGCTTCAGACGTTCCCCGTACAGGCCACCAAATGCCGCAGTCTGGCTGGGCACAAATCACGAGCCACTGAAGCAGAAACAAACTTTATTTTTGAACTGCAGGAAAGCACTTCACACAGCTCCCGGGGAATCCTCCCGAACGCCACGCGGCTGGTCCAGGAACCCCCAGCCAGAAATATCTCTCCCGGAAATCCCTCCTCCTGCACTTCCCCAACCAATGGGAACTCTCGGGGAATCCCCGGAAATCCCCACGAGATCTCCGAAATAGTGGGAGAACTCAAAAGTTGTGGCAGAGGCGGATAGTAATGCCTCGCCTGTCAATCAATACTGTTGGCAAAATGCCAGGGGCCATACAGACTCGGCCGTGGCTCTCAGCATAAGTTATTATTATTTGATAATATGTAATACATACTAGATATTGGCAATTAAAAATAGATAAAAATGCATACATTTTTTTATGTGTGTACTTCTTTTTAAAATAAGTTAAAAACATGTAAGACAGACTCACAGAATCACATAAAAACAACAAATCACATAAAAATAGAGAAACCTGTAATTTGCTTTAGTATTAATTTCAGAGTAATAGATTACAGGTTATTTTCATTCTGTTATTTACTCTAAATTTCTGACTATGGCTATTTCACAAGGTGTTTTCTTTTCTTTCAACACCCCCCCCAACCCCCACTAGTACTAGGGATTGAATCCAGGTACAACCCCAGCCCGTTTCCTGTCTTATTTTGTTTTGTTAAGACAGGGTACAAGGTCTTGCTAAATTGCTGAGACTACCCTCAAACTTGTAATCCTCCTGTTTAGCTTCCCAAATCTCTGGTCTCTGTTTTATTTAAAAACAACAATATATTTTGCTGGGAATGTTGCTCAGTAGTAGAACACTTGCCTAGCATTTGTGAAGCCCTGGGTTCCACCCCCAGTACTGGAAAAGGAAAGAAGGAAGGAAGAAAAGAAAAAAAAAACAACATATTGTTTTAGAATCATAGATACATATACACATAATTGTAAACATAAGAACTCAGATTTGAAACATAATGTTATATTCTTTTTACTACTATCAAAGATTGACTACCTAAGTCTAAGAAAAGCTTTCAAATACTTTTGTTGGTGTTTGGGTGTCTGTGAGTGAGAGAGAGGGAGGGAGGGAGGGAGGGAGGGAAGGAGGGAGGGGAGAGAGAGGGGAGGGTGGGAAGCACACAAGCACACATGTCAGAGAGCCTTTATTTACCTTTAGCTGTTCTCTGTGTAGACAACCTTCATGGTAATTACTTTTTGTGCAGATGGGAAAATCCTTCATAAATTGCATGTAGCAATCCTTTCTTTTTGAATTCTATTGGTTGTTATTGAAGATTCATAAGAACATTTGGAATTACCTTCAGAGCAATTAAAAATTTAGAGTTCCAGGGAAATCTGATTATAGATTCTCTTGAAATAGCTGGGCTAGTTGAACTTATGGTGAGGTTCATATTCAGCATTAGGAAATTTGGTTGTTTGTGTTTAAATGGCAAATTTAGCTAATGTCCAGGTTACAGAGTTCCAAGTTAAATCAATGATGCACACAGAGGAACCTGGAAAAAAATGAAGTAACCCACTTGAACAGCAGACTAAGGATAGTAATTAGAGATCACAGGCCCTATCACCAATTAGTAAGATTGTATTTAAAAAGCCAAAATCAGCAGTAAAAGAAAATAAAGCCAGGAGACCAGGTCAAAGTCAGGATTGACAAATGTTATAAATCAAAACAAATAGTATCAGAGTTTAAGGACAGGTGGTCCAGCAGGAAATGAGTGGTAAAGCTAAGTGAGTTCTTGCATGTGGGTGTTGACTCTGATTCTCTTCCTTTCTTGCTTCTCTCTTTCCCTTCCTTCTTTCTCTTCCTTTCTTCAACTTCCTTCATCCATTTTCTTCCTTTTCCAACAATCATCTCTCCTACATGCACTGTTTAAAGTGTCTATTATAATGTTGAATACGTGTGTTCCCTGTCCTCACAGTGTTCTCAGACTATGTACGTTGAGACCATAGGTTAATATTTGTCTTGTTTAATGTATCTTGAATACTCATCTGCAGTGTTTTGGTTGTTCACAATCTAAAATATGAATCTAATGCTGAACACATGGCCTGTGCTGTGGAAAGTTATGGGCTTTGGGGCAGAAACCCCACCCTTGACCTTCAAACTGAAATGAACATTCTATGCAATGTAGTGTCTAGAGCTACTGATCCTGTAGAGTTCACTTGTAACAGTGGTGTAAAAAGCCTTTGATAATAGCCCCATGTTGACTTGGTGATAAAACCAGAGAAATTCATGATGAAACTTCAAGGAAGAGGGATCATTTTTCTTACAAGATAAATGAGTTCTTGTTATTATTATTTCTAATATTATTTATTAATTAAATATTATTATTTCTAATAATATTTCTAATTATTATTTCTAATACTGGGGTGAAATTTTACAAAACACACTGGCCCACTGCTATAATAGTATGGCGTATGATATCAAATCCAGACTTGGAAAAAATAGGAACATAGGCTTAAAATTTGTTATATTTCAAGTGGAAGTTCATAACAGCTGAATAAGGGATATGAAATTGCCTTTTAGCAAGCTAATTTCTTCCCAATTTTAATAGTGACCAAAGGCCAGTCCTTTTGGATTGTGTACAGAACACATTTGTAAGAAGCTGTTATAAATCATCCTTATGTTCAAGTGCAAGGCAACTGCAACACAGTCTATGTATTAAATCAAAAGTGTGTTTTACAATGTGGGATGGAGAAGCAAATGTTTATAGTAACAGTGTACTAATTGCTTTATGAAATATAAAGTTAACTTTGCTACTTTTGTGTTGGACAGGGTTTATGTAAAAGAAAGTTTTTTTGTAGAGGATACCAAACCATGGAGAACAATCCTCATTTTGACGTGGACATATGTGCTGTCTATCTGTTTCTGTGTCAATCTTTCTATCTTAACACCACATTTTAGAAAATACTAACTGTGTACTGAATATCTCTAATGGATTAGATTTAGAGAGGGCTTGTTGGAGCATTGGAACATTTCTGATTGTTCAGTTAGAGAACCTGAAATACAGCTAGTGTCACATCTGACACCAGCACAGAAACTAGAAGTAGGTAGTTGGTATTGATGGATGGTTAGAACTTGGGATTCATCACAAACTTCAAATGAGATCTGGAGAAGTATTTCTGATAAAATGATAGTTAAAGGATATGGCAATATAAATTGGTATAATCTTTTTGAATTGCAAATTATTAATAAAAATTACATATGGTTTAGTATTTTATATATGACAGGAACTATACTGTTTATACATATAATTTAATAACAATTATTTATGACGTGTCATACCTAATAAAGTAGAAATGTATTTTTTTGCAATTGTTAAGTGAAACAGTGAAATGCAAAAGAGTATATGTAAAACGGCTTCAAATTACTAAACAATAAACAGATACTTTAACAGAAGTAGAGGAAATAGAGCAGAATGTTAATTGTAATTGTATCTGTGTGATAGGAATTATGATTTTAGTCTTTTAGAATGCATTTCCAAGTAATGTACAGTAAGTATACATTCAATTTTTAATTACACTGATAAGCTTAATTTTTTTTCTGGCTCAATATGATTTCTGGCTTCTCTTCAGGAAGATTTCCTTCACATGGCTCCCTGCCCAACTACGTTGTCAGTCAGACACCCTGCCTGTCTGAAAATAAAATCTTTGGCTAATTTTTGAATCTTCAGAGTAGAATGATTTTTTTGTAGACTTAGAAGATTTTAGTTTATTCTTCTTAAGAATTCAGCCCCCACCATAGTCAACTATTGATTATGGAACCTCCTTATCTGAATACATTCTGGGATGGAGATGTAAATCATTCCATTCTACCTTCATTTGCTCACTGACACCCTGGCTGACTTTATGCTTTCCTGAAGGAATTTTATAAGGACTTTCTAGTAATATACTGAATGCCCCAAATGTCACTTAAAATTTGGGGCTGTCAAGGGGGTATATCAAGTGGGCCTCATTTCTCAAAAACTTGTCACCACCTTACTACAAATATGCCTGTCTCCACTGAGGACTTTTCTGGTAATAAAGGCTACCAGAATGTTCTCCTAAGAATCCCTAGGACACCTTGGTAAATTAAAAGTAAGGGGTTTGCGCATTAAAGGCAGTTTCTCTCAGAGACATTAGTACAGTGTAGGGAACTCAAGAAATAGTTGATGAAGAAAAGAATGCTACCTCTAGTATTGCCAGGCAGATACCCTGCCTGTCTGAAAATAAATATAGTTTTTAATATAGCAAATATTTTTATTAATCAAAACATTCAAGAGTGTTTCAGAGAATAAGTAGGATGTGTGTATGACATAAAATACAGAGATCACTTTGATGTTCAGGATTTCATAGGATAAATGTCCTACCTTGGGACAAATATTCAGAGTTAATAAGGAATATTAAGAGGACAGTTTATAGTGTGATATATGTGAACATGGATGTAAATTGTTTGTTTGTTTGTTTGTTTTTGCCTAAGGATCCTAAGAGCTAAAATTTTTATGGCCCTGAACTTCTGTCCAACTGTAGTAGGTTGAATAATTCCTGCACCAAATATCAAGTCCTAAGCTCTGGAATTTTTATATTTTAACATTATTTGGAAAAAAGTATCATTTGCAGATGGATTAAATTTTGAGATGAAAATATTACCTTGGTGGACTCTAATACTGTTGCAAGAGTCCTTATCAAATAGAGGCAGAGGGAGATTCCATGCAGACCTACCAGGAGGCAGTGATCTGATAATAGAGGCAAAGATTGGAGTGATGAGGTCACAAGCCAAGATGTGCTGGGAGTCACCAGAGGTGGAAGACTCGAAGCAGGACACCAGGGACATGGGGACTACAGTCTGTGATATGTTGATTTATGACGTCTGGATTTCAGAACTGTAAGGAAATAAATTTCAGTGATTTTAAGCAAATAATTTTGTGGTAGTTTGTTTTATGGCAGCCCTGGCAAGTGGATACAGTGATTAAAATAACCCTTACATTGGAGAACATCTTCAGTGTGATTGGCTGTGATGAAGTCCTTCTAAATAGTGCGCTTGTAATTCGATGAGAGGTAAAATCAGTTTTGAGGAGCAGGTCTTCAGAGGTGGCAGGTCAGCAGAACTGAGGTAAGAACACTTGTTATCCTAAGGCCACAGGGGAAGAGAGTGATGGGGGAGCACGTGAGGGGAGGGGCTCCTCCCTAGGTGCCTGTCTCTCTTTCAGTTGACATATTCCACTGAACCACCCAGATGAGATGGTTTTTGGGTTACTGTCCTAGGTGGGAACTTGGGCCATAGAATGTGGTGTTATTTCTCCAAATTCTGCATTACTCTTCAAAATCATATGGATTTTGGTAAACAGGATTTATGGTATAGTTTATCAACATGGAGACCATTACAAAGGAAGTTTCTAGACTAAGTTTTCTCTACCTGAACAACAGTTCTTTTTAAATGAATGGATTAAATTACTGGTTTGGAAATAAAACAACAAAAATAACCTCTGCTGCTTCAAACCTCAAAAGAGACCACCTCAAAAAGCATTATTTTCTCAAAACTCTCTGGTAGATGCCAGACTTGGTAAATTTACATTTGACAGACAAATATGAAACTTTTTCATGTTACACAAAGGCAACATTATAATCTAGCTGTCAGGCCTTAGCTCAAGTGAGGAACTGAGATGTGGGCCAGATAAGATAATTCAGGGAATCCAGCTGCAGCAAGAGTCTCGGGAGTCCTCCTTCAGTTAGTTGAAATCTCAAATGCTTATTGCAAAAGCAAGAGAAATTTGTTAATCACCTGGCAGTGGTGACCAGACTTATTCTTGCAAGAATAAGAAAAATATTGGCATACTCTTCAAATGATCAAAAGAGAAATGCAAGGGCTTTTTTTTTCAGACATTCATGTCACACTGAGTTTGGTCACATAGTGTGTAAGAGGCTCAGCAAAGTCACTTGTTAGAATATATAAAATAAAGTTGGGAAAGAAAAGGAGAGATTGGAAAGAATGAGGTATTTATTACCTCATTGAAAAGGACCAATGAAACTTATCCCCACTGTTAAAAGAGGAAAAGTGGGCACTGCCAGGTATTTAAAATGTGTGGACAGGGCATTATTTCTAGAACACACCTCGGGGGTAGTTTCCATGAGAGGTTTCAAAGAAACAAAATTCCATCATGTCAGTTATCACAATATCAGATAAAACAAATAGATATTGAGGTTTCTGTTATAAAAGTGATGTAGCTCATACCAAAACAATAAACCAGAGTTGAAATTAAGGTACATGACATGGACAGTGACATTCCCATGGAAAACTAATCCCTGGAGTCAGCCTTGGTTAACAGCTCAATGCACAAAATCATAAAAGACAGCCTGGAAATTTTGTAGATATCCTCTAATCCAATTACCTTCGTTTAGAGAACAATGAGATACAAATAAGGCTCGGAGTTGCTGAAACTTGTGCAGGTACTGAGAAGATCCTGGTTTGCTCTCATGTCACCTACAGACACAGAAACCCTTTATTTACATGTTTTTTTTTCCCATTTACATTACCAGGGAAAGTTATCCAAGATTTAATGAACTAAAGTTGAGCATGGAAGACATTTTAAAAAGGAGAGCTGACTAAGGTGGGCAAATAAAGAGGTAGTTTATGACTTAATTATCATCTTGAATGCATTGTAGAAGCCTCCATTCTTAGTTTCAAATTGCAAGTAAACACAATAACAGTATTTACCAATCTCTGGAAGTTTCTTTATAGGAAACATGTATATATATTTCAGCTCTTTATCTGGGAACTCAACCTACAGTTCATGAATCATTTGAATAGTTTCTATGTGCTTTCCCATGTCTCCTCTGCAATAACCCCAAAGGCTACTTATTATGTGTCAAATAATATCAAAATTTAATTTTAAGTTTCCTTTCAGATATCAAAATTTTACTAAATACTGATACTTTTTCCTGTAAAACAAATTTACAATTTCCTTTCTTGATTTCTACACTTTACAATATTATGTACTCTTTTATGTAGTATTTGCCTTCTCTAGGTAGAAGGCTGCAATATTATGAAAGTCCCTGAAAATGGTTGTAAATGTTTCGCATATTCTAACCTAACCGATTACAATTTATCTCTTAAATATGTGTCCCTTTCTTTGTGATATTTATGCCTTCTCAGATTTTCAAAGTAGTAAGAGAGCCAAGTACAGATATGGTCTAATTTTTATCCTCACAGTGCTGAGCACAGTGGTCACAATGCCCTAAGATATGTGTATGAATGATACTGTGAGAATATGTACATATGACTGGTCTATGTTTAAGTGTATTTACATATGTACATATACACTGTTAAGTATAGGGTTCACACAGTTTTCAATGAGAAGATAGGTTGGACCGCAAGCCAGGTGGATTTGGAATCAAATGTTGACTCTTGCTGGTTGTGATTTGGACAAGTCACTTAGCTTCCAAACCATAGTGTCTTCATATACAAAATGATAATAACATGTGTCTTCAGATGTTGTCTCTTACAAGGATGGAAAAAGATAATGGAATAATGGGCCTGATACAATGCCTGGCATATCCTTAAGTGTCACCAAATGGCAGTTATCATTATTTTCTCATGAAATCACATTATATTTTTAAAGGACTTAAGGGTATTGCCTAAAAATATTCAGCATTTCTCTTCCCCACTCTGCTTTCTGTCCTTTAGGAAATCCTACTTCTTGGAGATATTTGCTGATTGTAGTGTTATTCGTTCTTTCTCAAACTCACATTTTCTCCTCTGCACTATCTCTGACAGTGATGGCTGCTCTGCTGTTATTCTGGCTCTTCTCCTTTTCCCTGCATGTTTCACACTGAACTGTGCTGAGCTATGGAATCATTTCAGGCACTCTGCCCTCTGTGAAACTGCCTCAGATGATTGGTTGCCACGGGCTACATTTTTATCAGTTGACCAAAATGCTTCCTTGGGTGTAGATTAGGTTGTCCTGCCTCTGGAATGCTTACAGTTCAGAACTTTTACTGGACACTTTCTCTTGTCACTTGATGCTAAGAAGAACTTGTCAACAGTAAAGCTTATCTGGAATCTAAAGATGATGTACCTGATAGATGTAGGTGTCACACTTTATATCAGACAGTCATGAAGCTTCATAGATTTTTTTGATAGATTTTTTGACTCTGTCCTGAAAGACACAGTGAGTTCACTTTGGCTGTCTAGCTCTTCCCATATCACATGTCATTTGCCATCTTGCTAGAAACATCGCAAGAGTCCAGGATTATTTTTAGTTTGAAAAGCTTCATTTACTTCTTATTTAAAAAAATATTTATTTTTTGTAGTTGTAGTTGGACACAATACCTATAATTAATTAATTTATTTACATATTTATTTATTATATGGTGCTAAGAAAGAAACTCAAAACCTTGTATGTGTGGCGAGCAATCTACTGCTGAGCCATAACCCCAGCCCTTCAATTACTGCTTAGAGGCTAAATAGATCTTTAATGAATAACTTCTTTAATTTAGTCTTGTTTTTAAAATATGAAAAGGGAATAAATATTCAGTGATTTGAATGATGGGTTCTCTGTAACAATGAAATATCTAAATGCTTTAACTAGGAACATTTATCCAACGTAACATTTCTTTTTGACACTCACAAGTTTTTTCTGTTAAGCAGGGGTAATCTCTTTAAAAGTAAATGTAAAATCACAAACATAAGGGACTTTTGTATTGAATTTTTAATACTTAGAAATCAGCCTGTGTTCAGATAGCCCATGGAGATATTGTCCCTAATCATGGAGGCATAAGAATCTGTTCTAAATCAGCATTAATTTTAGGACTAATTTTAAAATAAAAAACATAATTAGGGTCACTGGTATGAAATGTTTTGGGGCCCAGGAGACTGGAATTTTTTCTCCTTTCCCATAGTCCCAATCATCATTTAATATCACCTCATACTAAATTCCATATTTTTAATAAACTCAGATGATAGGTAATTCATAAAGTATTTCAGTTGTTGTTAGATTAAATATGTTGTTAGACTAAATGTAATAATACCATCTAACTAAAAATGAATTTTCTGAGATTATCAGTGGAGTCTGTGGAGATATCTATCAAGGATTATCCTGCCTTGTGAGTAGGAACAGTGAAGGGGTTCAGACATTGGACTTAAGATTTTGAGTTCATGCTTGTGTGGTGAACACTTTTCCCTTCATTTTCTATTAAAAAGTGTAACAAGAGAAAAGTAGTTATTTTGAATAATTTCAACAGCCTTTCTATACCATATGCACAGGCTTGAGGAAGACAATTTGCATAGCATGAAGTCCTGATCTAGGACTTCACCAGGACCAACATTGATGTAGTTTTTGATGTTGTTTGTTTTCTGTTTAAAATAGTCTAAAAGAAGACTTGGGCCATTTCAAATTTATAGCATTTTTCCCTATTAGTAGATGTGTGGTTTAAATATGAGGTGTCCACCAAGAGCTCATGTGTGTAAGGTTTAGAGGTGAAATTATTGGATTATGAAAGCCTTAACCAATCACTAATTAATCAGATGATACAGAATTAACTGAGTAGTAGCAGTTGTCACATAGGGTGTGGTGGAAGAAGAAAGGTCATTGGGGATATACTTTTGGGGTATATGTTTTTATCTGAAGAGTGGAGTTCTCTCTCTCTCTCTCTCTCCCTCCCTGCATTCCTCCCTCACTCTCTGCTTCCTGGAACAAAGTAGTGAAAACTTTTATCCTCTTCCTCCATGTTGTTCTGCCTCATCTAAGGCCCTGAGGAATGAAGCCAACCATCTATGCACTGAGAGCTCTGAAACCTTGAGCACCAATTAAACTTTTCCTTTTCCAATTGTTCCTGTCAGATCTTTTGGCCACAATAGCTAAAAAAGCTGATGAAAAGAGTAGATGTCAGAAGCCACTCTGAATATTCAAATAGAAGGGGTTAGGATGAAGAAATTACAGGTGTAGCCATTGTAAGGGTTGGGGTGAAGGCCAGGGAAACCTATCTGCTGATATCAGAGGCCAGTAGACCCAAAGAGGATGCTCAAATTCACCTGGATGCTACTGCAAATCTCAGAAATCTCTAATGTTCATGCTGCCTGAAGCACCTGAAATGACTGGTTTGGAAGCCTTTGCACACTGAAGCTCCTGTCTCCCTGTGCATTTCTTTAAATTTCTGCCAGAAAGCAATGTTTTGTTGTTTTATTTTATTTATTTTTTAGTTTTTTTGCTTCCTTCTGCATCATAATGCCTATTGGTCATTTGCAGACTAATTCTGTAATCATCCAGTTAAAAGAGCTCTGAAAAATGGACTTTCAGGTTTCTCGCCTTTGAAGCACACAAAAATATATGAGAGGGAAAGTAATGATATCAATTTGAACTGAAATCTAAACCGGTCCAAATTTTGTCAACTCAGAATCCACCTATATTCTTCTGTGCATATTTGAGCTTCAAAAACCACCACCAGACTTCATTTTCCACAGGATATGATAACTCTGCCTTATATAGCCATCCAGTTTACCCTCTCCACAGAGAGGTGGATACAAAGTTCTGTGAACCACTGCATCTGTTTCTGAGTGATATTCATTCTTCTTCTTGACTTGGTTCCAATCTTCATTAATGTTGTGAAACCTTTAGGCTGAATTATAAGTCCGATGTTACTATTATGCATCATTATGCCAAAGATATAATAATTCAAGGCTGAATTATAAGGCCAATATTACTATTATGCATCAGTTAGTATGCAAATCCTTTGTCCATTTCCTTAATGGTATAAAGAAGTCAAAGTGACTAGGTAAGTTCCATGGACTCATTGTTAGGTCTTCTAATGGAAGCATTTATTTTTCAGAAATTCAGTCCTCTAAACCTGCAGAGCCAAAAGGGGGAAAACAGGATGCAAAGCTTTGTGACTGGCCCTTAAGGATTGCAGGAGAGAAGAACCATGTCCATTCCCATATCTTGGTTCCCTGATGCATGTATTCTGGTTATGGGAAAAGGTAGTATCATGCTTGTTGCTGATTCAGAAAATACACCAAATCTTGTAGGACAGTACATCCCTAATGAGGTATTATTAATACTTAGCCAGCACTATAACTCTTTAATAGGATATTTCACTGCTGTCTCAAGCAAGCCAACCTGAGGTGATGTGGTATGGGCTAAGAGGTTCCATGGGTGTGAACCTCTCCCTCATTTCTTGCTGGTAAATATGTTCTTTGGCCAGAAGCGGAGTTGTGTAGGTATCATTATAGAGAACCATAGTAACTATTAACCTATGGTTCATAGTTATTGAAAAAGCAGAGCACTCAGGGAAGGCAATTTATATCTACTGTGTTTGTTCTGGTGAAGGATGTTCCTTCTTCCATCATGGAAATAGTCAACATGGCAAGCAAATCCCAGTGGGAATGGAGCCACAAGTAGTCACTATCAAGCACCACTGATGGCATGTTATATGTTTAACAACAGTGACAGCTGGAATAGTCTTGCTGAAGGGAAAACTATTCTTTATGACCACATATTTATCTTCTATACCTGATGCCTTGACTGTCTTGTGTATGAGCCCACTGTTCAAGCTGAAGTGACTGGAGAAAGGTTGACTGATGATCACAGAAAGGGTTGTTATCTCCACTTTGCTACTGAGAAAAGGCTTTGCAGTTGGGCACTAACTTAGAACACAAATACTTTCAGACTTTTGCCATTTCCAGAAGTTCATTGCTTCTTATTCAGAACTTGTTATCAATGCCTCAGTTTTTGTTACTTTCAAAATTCTGAGAAATGGGAAAATCATTATTCACTGTCCATTGTGTAGGTCTTTTAAGGAAAAGAAAAGAAAATGAACATGGTTCTGACTACTAGGAAGATTTCCTTTCTTGCCCTTTGTAAGGGCCATTACATTGTGGAACTGAAATGTCAGAAGGTAGTACAAGTTTATTGGTGGACATATCTGTAAACCATCATTGACTTATTTTACCTCTGCCACTTGATCATGGACACCTCCTGAAGTTCAAAGTCAGCTTAGCTAGCAATGTTGCTTATAATACCTTTGAATTTTGGAGTCAGTTCAAATTCTCCCCAAAGTCCTATATTCTACCTGTCTAATGAGATAGGGACATGTTACCAGACCTATATGAGCTTTATCCCCTTCAAGCTAATCATTCACCATCTTACTGAGTGTATAATAGATCCAAGTAGAGCATAAAGACAACTTGTTTGTTTCTTATGGCCATTGTGACATTTTCCTCACAAGTTCCTTAAATAGTATAAAATTAAACACACAAAAAGGAGAAAAATACGACTTTAGGAGTGTTTTTGCCTACAATTTTGGGGGAGTGAGTGAGAGTTTGATAATCATTCCATTAGGCAGCTTTGGATTATTTTTATGGATTATGTCCCAGATGGATATTAGCATATTGGTAGGGCATAGTCACATAAATGGTAAAGTTTTTTTAAAAAGCAACAGCTAGTAGATTGGATCCAACTGTTTCCTTAAAATGGCAGGTTATGTTTATGATTGGTGTTTTTAATACAGCTTCACAGCAGAGCAGGTTAATATAATTTGGCCACCTGATAAAAACATCAATTTTAATCAATCACATATATCTTTGTCAATATACCTTATCACTGGTTAATGTTTGAGGATTTCAAGTAAATGCATGATAAAATTAAGGAGCCATCTGGGATTGGAAGTGTTCCCTAAATGGTTTACAAGTCATCAATTTGAAACGCTGCATACATGGAGAGGATACAAATGTAAGTGCACATTCATTTTGGCCCTATTTGCAATACTGTTTGTGAGGATATTTTATCATAAATGATACAGAAAATTTACCTACTTAACACAGCCTCTAAATCACCACAGCCAGAAATATATTTGTGATTTGCTGGTATAGATCTGTGTGTTTAGATAATGAATCCAGCTTCTCTAACAAGGACTACTCAGTGATTATGAGCCAAACTGTGTAGCTTTTCAGTTAGCATAAAATTATTGCAGAAACCATAATCTGATTTCTGATATTTATTTTGAGTAAAACTGCTTTAATAATATGCCTCTAATTCATAGGTAATTTGGAAAGAAAATGTATTTTTGTTGCCTATGCAAGTTGCAATCCAAATCAGAGTAACAGTTTCCTAAACTGTTTAGGAAAGACACACTCAAATAATTTGCACAAAGAGTGTATTATAGTCTGGATCTGTGGAAGAAATCATCTTGAATATCTAAATTAGCAGTAATTTCTGCATGTAACCCATCATTCTGCTTAGTTTGATGACATGGCTTATTTTAGTTTTTCTTTTCCCCTGCTTATTTTGGATTTGTTGACTTATTCATTACTAGTGGTAGGGAATGTATGGGGTTGGTTTTTATCTTCTCTGTTCATTCTCCTTTTTGTACTTCTTTTATGGTTCATTTTAACTTGCCACCTGTGGGGGTTTCTCTTGGAAATTACCAGAACTCCTCCAGCAAGAAACATGTTTTATTAGATTTATAGCTTATCCCTTCCTATTATTCAAAATCAGAGGTTTTAAAAAAGACTGGCTCCAAAATAAAAAAGGTAAAATGTAAAAATGAACAAAAATATTTTTAACAAAGATTTAGAAGTGTCAACAAAAGACTCATTCTTACCACTTATAAAAAAGCCATTTAAAAGTCATTAGGGATGATATAGTTTTAATTTTCTGCAGCCATATTGAAAATATATGGAGTCTTTTTAAATATACATTTCTAAAGTTGTACATTGACATAACACGTTTATTTCATTTGTTTATTTTTATGTGATGCTGAAGATCAAACCCAGTGTTGCACATGTGCTAGGCAAGCACTCTACCACTGAGCTACAACCCCAGCCCATGGAATATGGAATCTTTATAGAGATTGACTTTGAGCATATAAATAACCAAGCCATAGATATAACCCATATTGTGCATCCTTTCTTTCATTTATAATTAATATGCTTTATATATTTTAGGTGTATCTTTAGGTTATCACTTCATATTGAGACACAGAAGGCTTTAACACAGTCATATACACATACAATAGGCTGGGGACTTACCTATCCATCATCTGATGTAAAAACCTGTGAGGTCACAGGGTCCAAATCTAGGTGGTAATTTATCATCAATATACCACATTATCTTTTGTGTAATTTTTGTGAACAAATTTGATGCCTGATATAGTAATTATGAATAAATATCTGTTTAGAAAATAGGGAGGAAATAATCTACTCCTCCTTGAAGTAGGTAATGATTTCACAGAGGAAGTTGTATTTATATTGAGCTGTAGTATTAGAAGATGGGATTTATTAGCCACATTATATGATTAGGGATAGTCCCCAGTGGCCTTCTGTGGACTGCAGAGCCAGAGGACCCAGTAGCTTCCAGGCCAAGAAGCTGGAGTCTCAGAACAAGAGGAATGAATGATGCAGCCTCAGTTTGAGACTGAAGACTTGGAACCTCCTTGGAAAGTCACTAGGGCAAGTCTGCATTCAAAGGCTGAAGAATCTAGAATCTGAAGTCCATCCATGGACCACAGCAGCAGCAACACACAACACATGCTCCCTAGTCTGTTTCCTCCTCTTCTGCTTTTTGTTCCATCCAGGCTCCCAGCCCACTGAATAATGCCATACACTGTGGCGGGGGGGGGGGGCTTTGCACCGAGTTTGCTGATCCCCATGACAATCTTCTCTGGATTCACCCTCAGATAAGCACCCAAAAACTGTGCTTTACCAATCTTTAGGCATCTCTCAATTGAGTCAAGTTGACAACCAAGATTAACCATCATCCAGGCTTTGATGGATGTGTCAAATTGAAAGGCAAGGTAAGGCATGCTGAGTATGAGAATAAAGAGTTTATTCAGGCCAACCTAAGGATGATCATCCAGGGAGACAACCATCTAATCATTCTAGAATTTGTGCTTCTGATATGACATCTGAGGGGTCTGAAGCTTTATAGCTAACAAAATAAAAACAAAAAGGAGGTTACAGCAACTCCTTTGCTATAATATGCCTTGGGTGTCAAGAAAACACAAGACATAGAGTGTTCACTGGTCACTTATTCATTCCAGGTAAGAGTTACAATAATAAGGAAAAGGCTTTTACCAAAGTTATTTATTATTCTTATGGAATCATGGGGTCTCACAAAATTGCTATATTCCAGGTCACAGTGACCAATGGGACTGCAGTCTCATGCCTCACATTTCCCCAGGCTCAAGAATTTTGTGACCTCATTTTAGTTGTGTGTGTGTATGTTATGTGTGTGTATTTCTATGGGAGAGAGAGAGAGAGAGAGAGAGAGAGAGAGAGAGAGAGAGAGAGAGAGAGAGAGAGACAAAGACAGTGAGTCAGAGAAACATTTTAAATGTTTTCTCAGATGCTTAGGAATATATCACACATATTAGGAATTAAGAGCATTCCAACAGAAAGAATAGTATTGAAGAGTATTGTCAATTAAGAAAAGGCCTAGAAGTTGAAGTCCAGAGGATTAGGAAAGTAAACAAGGCATTTAAATCTAGTTAAGGTCAGGATAAGAAGGAGATTATTGCTATAATAAAAATGTATTCTGTACATAAAGAGCTGGCTTATTTTAAAGCAAAGGATTGACACAAACTGATGGGTTTTAATAATACATTATAAAGTAATACTATGGAGTTTGTGTCAAACACAAAAGACTTATAGCAGAGCCAATTATGCACAAATGGTATCGTCTAAGATTTTTTTTCCAGTAGAAAATGAAACCATAGGTTTTTCTTGAAAGACTTGGAAAACCTCTCTTACATATGTCACTTACTAGCATTAGTTTTACTTTTAGATGATATTTAAAGACTTAAAAATGCTGCATATATCTAAATTTTAATTTTTTTTGTTCATATGTGTTTTATGTTTTTTAAAACAATGCAGAACTGACACCAATATCCAGTCTTTTTTTTTTGTATAATATATATATATATATATATATATATATATATATAAAATGGTTGTTCAAAACATTACAAAGCTCTTGAAATGTCATATTTCATATATTAGATTCAAGTGGGTTATGAACTCCCATTTTTACCCCAAATACAGATTGCAGAATCACATTGGTTACACATCCACATTTTTACATAATGCCATATTAGTAACTGTTGTATTGTGCTACCTTTCCTATCCTCTACTATCCCCCCTCCCCTCCCCTCCCATCTTCTCTCTCTATCCCATCTACTGTAATTCATTTCTCTCCTTTTTTTTTTTCCCATTCCCCTTACAACCTCTTATATGTAAGTTTGTATAACAATGAGGGTCTCCTTCTATTTCCATTCAATTTCCCTTTTCTCTCCCTTTCCCTCCCACCTCATGTCTCTGTTTAATGTTAATCTTTTCCTCCTGCTCTTCCTCCCTGCACTGTTCTTAGTTGCTCTCATTATATCAAAGAAGATATTTGGCATTTGTTTTTTGAGATATCATAATCTGCTCTAACGCCATCAATTTCCCTGCAAAGTCCATGATTTTGTCATTTTTTAGTGCTGCGTAATACTCCATTGTGTATAAATGCCACAATTTTTTTATCCCTTCATCTATTGAAGGGCATATGGGTTGGTTCGACAGTCTAACTATTGTGAATTGTGCTGCTATGAACATCGATGTGGCAGTATCCCTGTAGTA
Source organism: Marmota monax (assembly GCF_021218885.2). Lineage (NCBI taxonomy): Eukaryota > Metazoa > Chordata > Mammalia > Rodentia > Sciuridae > Marmota > Marmota monax. Next base: position 176,358 of record NW_026692185.1, read on the forward strand.
CACTCTTTTAAGGTCTTCAGGGTATAGTCCAAGAAGGGTAATAGCTGGGTCAAATGGTGGTTCCATTCCCAGCTTTCCTAGGAATCTCCATACTGCTTTCCAAATTGGCTGCACCAATTTGCAGTCCCACCAGCAATGTACAGGAGTACCCTTTTCCCCACATCCTCTCCAGCACTTGTTGTTGTTTGACTTCATAATGGCTGCCAATCTTACTGGAGTGAAATGGTATCTTAGGGTGGTTTTGATTTGCATTTCTCTGACTGCTAGAGATGGTGAGCATTTTTTAATGTACTTGTTGATTGATTGTATATCCTCCTCTGAGAAGTGTCTGTTCAGGTCCTTGGCCCATTTGTTGATTGGGTTATTTGTTATCTTATTGTTTAATTTTTTGAGTTCTTTGTATACTCTGGATATTAGGGCTCTATCTGAAGTGTGAGGAGTAAAAATTTGTTCCCATGATATAGGCTCCCTATTTACCTCTCTTATTGTTTCTATTGCTGAGAAAAAACTTTTTAGTTTAAGTAAGTCCCATTTGTTGATTCTTGTTATTAACTCTTGTGCTATGGATTTCCTATTAAGGAAGTTGGAGCCCGACCCCACAATATGTAGTTCGGAGCCAACTTTTTCTTCTATCAGACGCATAGTCTCTGATTTGATATCAAGCTCCTTGATCCATTTTGAGGTAACTTTTGTGCATGGCGAGAGAAGGGGATTCAGTTTCATTTTGTTGCATATGGATTTCCAGTTTTCCCAGCACCATTTGTTGAAGATGTTATCCTTCCTCCATTGTATGCTTTTAGCCCTTTTATTAAATATAAGATAGTTGTAACTTTGTGTATTAGTCTCTGTGTCCTCTATTCTGTATCATTGGTCCACCCGCTTGTTTTGGTACCAGTACCATGCTGTTTTTGTTACTATTGCTCTGTAGTATAGTTTGAAATCTGGTATCGCTATGCAGCCTGATTCACACTTCCTGCTTAGAGTTGCTTTTGCTATTCTGGGTCTTTTATTTTTTCCATATAAATTTCATGATTGCTTTATCTATTTCTACAAGAAATGCCGTTGGGATTTTGATTGGCATTGCATTAAACCTATAGAGAACTTTTGGTAATATCGCCATTTTGATGATGTTAGTTCTGCCTATCCATGAACAGGGTATATTTTTCCATCTTCTAAGATCTTCTTCTATTTCTCTCTTTAGGGTTCTGTAGTTTTAATTGTATAAATCTTTCACCTCTTTTGTTAGGTTGATTCCCAAGTATTGTATTTTTTTTCAGGATATTGTGAATGGGGTGTTTTTCCTCATGTCCATTTCAGAAGTTTTGTCACTGATATACAGAAATGCCTTTGATTTATGCATGTTGATTTTATATCCTGCCACTTTGCTGAATTCATTTATTAGTTCTAGTAGTTTCTTGTAGACCCTTTTGGGTCTTCTAGGTATAGAATCATGTCTTCCACAAATAGTGATAATTTAAGTTCTTCTTTTCCTATTTTTATGCCTTTAATTTCTTTCGTCTGTCTAATTGCTCTGGCCAGTGTTTTGAGAACTATATTGAATAGAAGTGTTGATAGAGGGCATCCCTGTCTTGTTCCAGATTTTAGAGGGAATGACTTCAATTTTTCTCCATTCAGAATGATGCTAGCCTGAGGCTTAGCATAGATAGCTTTTACAATGTTGAGGTAAGTTCCTGTTATCCCTAGTTTTTCTAATGTTTTGAACATAAAGGGATGCTGTACTTTGTCGAATGCTTTTTCTGCATCTATCGAGATGATCATATGGTTCTTATCTTTAAGTCTATTGATGTGGTGAATAACATTTATTGATTTCCGTATATTGAACCATCCTTGCATCCCAGGGATGAATCCTACTTGATCATGGTGCACAATTTTTTTGATGTGTTTTTGTATCCGATTCGCCAGAATTTTATTGAGAATTTTTGCATCTATGTCCATTAGAGATATTGGTCTGTAGTTTTATTTCTTCGAGCTGTATTTGTCTGGTTTCAGAATCAGGGTGATATTGGCCTTATAGAATGAATTTGGAAGAGCTCCCTCTTTTTTTATTTCCTGAAATAACTTGAAAAGTATTGGTATTAATTCTTCTTTAAAGGTTTTGTAAAACTCCGCTGTATACCCATCCAGTCCTGGGCTTTTCTTGGTTGGTAGTCTTTTGATTGCTTCTTCTATTTTATCCATTGATATTGGTCTGTTTAAATTGTGTGTATCCTCCTGACTCAGTCTGCGCAAATCATATGACTTAAGAAATTTATCGATGTCTTCATTATCTTCTATTTTATTGGAATATAGGTTTTCAAAATAATTCCTAATTATCTTCTGTATTTCTCTAGTATCTGTTGTGATGTTGCCTTTATCATCCCGTATGTTAGTAATTTGAGTTCTCTCTCTTCTTCTCTTCGTTAGCATGACTAAGGGTCTGTGGATCTTATTTATTTTTTCAAAGAACCATCTTTTAGTTTTGTCAATTTTTTCAATAGTTTCTTTTGTTTCAATTTTGTTGATTTCTGCTCTGATTTTAATTATTTCTTGCCTTCTGCTACATTTGCTGTTGTTTTGTACTTCCTTTTCTAGGATTTTTGCATCTATGTCCTAAGATCTTCTTCTATTTCTCTCTTTAGGGTTCTGTAGTTTTCATTGTATAAATCTTTCACCTCTTTTGAGATGAAGTATGAGCTCATTTATTTGTTGTTGTTTTTTTCTTTTTTTGATGAATTAGCTCCAGGCGTTGAATTTCCCTCTTAAAATTGCTTTCATTGTGTCCCATAGATTCCGATATGTTGTGTCTGTATTTTCATTTATCTCTATTAATTTTTTGATTTCCTCCTTTATGTCTTCTGTAACCCATTGATCATTCAGTAACATATTGTTTATTTTCCAGGTGATGTAGGATTTTTCCTTCCTTCTTTTGTCATTGATTTCCAGTTTCATTCCATTATGATCAGATAAAATGCATGATATTATCTCCACCCCTTTATATTTACTAAGGGTTTCCCTATTCCATAATATATGGTCTATTTTTGAGAAGGATCCATGTGCTACTGAGAAAAAAGCATATCCACTTGATGATGGTTGATATATTCTATATATGTCAGTTAAGAATAGGTTATTGATTGTGATATTGAGTTCTATAGTTTCTTTATTCAACTTTTGTTTAGAGGATCTGTCCAATGGTGAGAGAGGTGTGTTGAAGTCACCCATAATTATTGTGGTATGGTCTATTTGATTCTTGAACTTGAGGAGAGTTTGTTTTATGAACGTCGCAGCACCCTTATTTGGTGCATAAATATTGATAATTGTTATGTCTTGTTGGTGAATGGTTCCTTTTAACAGTATATAATGTCCTTCCTTATCCCTTTTGATTAACTTAGTCTTGAAGTCGATTTTATTCTATATGAGGATGGCCACCCCTGCTTGCTTACGAGGACCGTGTGCGTGGTATATTTTTTCCCAACCTTTCACCTTCAGCCTGTGTATGTCTTTTCCAATCAGATGTGTCTCCTGGGGGCAGCATATTGTTGGATTTGTCTTTTTAATCCATGTTACCAGCCTATGTCGCTTTATTGGAGAGTTTAAGCCGTTAACGTTTAGAGTTACTATTGATATATGGTTTGTACTTCCAGCCATGTTTGATTATTTATCTTTTTTTAATTTATTTTCTTTCTCCATGATTAGCTTTCCCCCTGCCCTCTGTCTTTACTGAGGTACTTCCCACTGTTAGTTTTGGTTATTGTTTTTCATTTCTTCCTCATGTAGTGTTTTGCTCAAGATGCTTTGCAATGCTGGTTTTCTGGCTGCAAATTCTTTTAACTTTTTTTATCATGAAAGATTTTTATTTCGTTGTTGTATCTGAAGCTTAATTTTACTGGATACAAAATTCTTGGTTGGCATCCATTGTCTTTTAGTGTTTGAAATACATTGTTCCAGGATCTTTTCACTTTCAGAGTCTGTGATGAAAAATCCGTTGTTAACCTTATTGGTTTACCCCTGAATGTAATCTGCCTCCTTTCTCTTGTAGCTTTTAATATTTTCTCTTTGTTCTGTATATTGGATATATTCATAACAATGTGTCTTGGCATTGGCCTACTGTGATTTTGTATGCTCGGTGTCCTGTATGCATCAACAATTTGTATATCCATTTCTTTTTTTTTATTTCTGGAAAGTTTTCTATAATTATTTCATTCAGCAGGTTGCTCATTCCCTTGGTTTGAACCTCTGTACCTTCCTCTATCCCGATGACTCTTAAGGTTTCTTTTTTTTTTTTTTTTTTTTTATGTTATCCCATATCTCTTGGGATATGGGATTTTTTACCACTGGTAAAAAATCACGAGAAAAACATCCAAGAGATATGAGATAACATAAAAAAAAAACATCCAGGAGACACATCTGATTGGAAAAGACATACACAGGCTGAAGGTGAGTTGGCTAGACTCTTTTCAAGATGATATATTTTGTCTTCATTATCTGATATTCTGGCTTCTACTTGCTCCACTCTGTTAGTGATACTCTCATTTGAGTTTTTAATTTGGTTTATAGTTTCCTTCATTTCTAGAATTATTGTTTAATTTTTTTATAATCTCTATCTCCTGATAAAGATGCTTATTTGCTTCTTTTATCTGTTTATGTAATTCATTTTCAATGTGTTCTTTCACTGTTTGAATTTGTTGTCTCATATCTTCTTTAAGATTCCATTCCATCTTCTAAGGTATTCCTTGAGTTCTTTATTTGACCATTTTTCTGATGCCTCTAGGTCCTCCTGAATATTTAGGCTGTCCTGCATTGTTTGTACTCCTTTTCTTCCTTGCTTTTTCATGCTGCTCATGTTACTTTTTGTTCTGTTTGACTGCTGAGTTACTGTTTACTCCTATAAATTTATTTGATGCATGGGAGGAAAGGTATTAGAAGGGAAGGGAAGAAGTCACTAAAGAGAATGAGAGTAAGCAGGTAAAATTCAAGGAAGGGGCATAAGGAAATTGAAAAGAAATGAAAAGACAAAAGAAAAAATATAGAAAAGAAAAAAAATAAAAAAAATAAAAAATAATCAAAAAAATTAAAATTAAAAAATAATAAAAAATATTTAAAAGAATTAAAAATTTAAAAAAAATGAAAATGAAAAAAAAACCCAAATTAAAAAAAAAATAATAAATGCAGACTTAGAGTTTGATTAACTTCTCTTCCAGTAGGTGGAGCTGTGCCCACCAGGCCAAGCTTCTCCTCTCAATTCGCGGGAACCAATCACTGTGCAGCAGCTCCTCCTCCCAGACTGGTCAGGTCTCCAATCCTGAGTGCCTAGGGCCTTCTCTTGTGTCTAGTCACTTCCCCACTTTTCCTCAAGCCAGGCCCCACTCACCAGTGATGCTCACCACAATACTGGCTACACGCCAGGTCTGTTGCTCCCGCAAGCCCTATTTTCTTGAACGACTGGGCACACTCTCCCTGTTTGCCATTCCCTCAGACCCTAAGTTTGTGGAGCTTGGGGCTGAGAACCCTCAGTGAATTTTGATTGCCTTCCAGTAGCCACGCCCCTGGTAGCTGGTGCAAGAGACCTCAGTTGTCAGTACTGGTGGGAGCGGTAGCCAGGGGTTCCATGCCGCGGGTCCCACGCCACTCCTGATTCCCTCGGTCTGACTATCATGCTCACGGGAAAATGAGAGGGGCCCTTAAGGTTTCCCCACTGTGTGGAGAGGGACGGCTAGGGGGTTACACACCTGTCATCGCCGGTTTCAATGACGATATCTCCTCCGCCACATTCTGGTGATGTCAGTTCTCTGCCATGGTGGTATCCCATGCAAATTGCGACAGTTCCTTCCCTTTGCCGGGTGACCAATGCAACAGGTGGGTCCTAACTGGCTCCCCCAAGCCCTGTCTCAAACTTGTGGCCACTGCCTATGAAGGCTCGGTTGGTATTAACTTCCACAGGTTCAGAAGGGCCGACCAGTTGTTTCAGCGGGATTGTTTAGTGCTGAGTCACAGTGGTTTGTCTGAGAGATGCAGGCAAATGGGAGCTTGAATTCAGCCGATCTGGGCTCTGTGTGTGTTCTGAGAGGCCCAGACTGTTCACCCCAGATCCATGTCAGCTCAGCATTGCCTAGTGATCCTGAGCAAACAGCATTTAGACAGTTTAAAACTCCCTATGCCCGCGCAGCTGAAGAGGTCAGAGACTTGATCACTCCATGCCTGCCGCCATGTTGGATCCCCTAAATTTTAAAATTTAACAGTTAAAAAAATTATCAACCTCTAATGATTTTAGTGCATCTTCATAATTTTTTAAGCCTTGTGGTTTTTTGAGTCCAAGTTACTATTGTATATGTTACTGAGATAATTCTGCAACATTGGCAAATGAACTCTTATAATCCCAAAATTTAATTTTAAATATAAATATGTCTCCTCTAACAACATTTTACAGATATCAAAAAGCAAAGGCAATTTTTGTGTGTGTTTTGTTTCCTTTTCCTGAATCTTCCTCAAAAGCACACAAACTGTAAATTACTAGAACAATATCCAAAAGGCAGTTCTCTGAATGAAGAAAAAGAAGGTATGTAAACAAGAAAACAAGAGAAGATAATTTAATTCTTATGAAATAGAAAATCAATTCATAAAATGTCATGACCCTTGGAAAATAGAAACTCTTGTTATGATGAGTATTATTACTGATATATACAGTGTCTTTATTATTTACTGCTACCTAAATATCCCTACTCTAATGTGTTATGAAACAGGGTATTCTTAGGCATGGGATTATGAGTTCCTGCCAAAAATTATTTGATGGTTTTGACTTAATTTTATAGGTCAGGTAAATCAAAACAAACAAGCCTCTATAGCAACTTACTCTAATTATACTGTCAAAATTTAGATATTTTGTAATGATAAACATGTCAATTGCAGAGTTTAGGGTCCTTGGCTGCCCTCTAGCAATTAAAATGTTGTTAACTTTAATGAATATGTAAAGAAATAATTGGATTAAATTTTGAGCAAAGCAATTTATTTCCTTACTTAAAGCAAGACTAGTAGTAGTAATTCTTGTAATGATTGCCATAAAGATGATTCATATTTTTATGTGGCTTTATAAATGCATCGTCTAGCATAAGAGAGATGATTCTAGTTTAATTTCTACCATTTATCTTTTTGGGTCTCATTTCCCCCTATAGTAACATTTGTAGAAATGACAAAAAAAAATCATTACTTAAAATGTTAAATTTTAAAAATGGAATTTGTGGTTATTATATAAATGTTTTGTAGGGGATAGTGCTAGATGTATCATAGTTTATGTAACAGTATGTCTAATAGATATAATTGAAATTTTAATGGTTATATCATCTTTTGGAAGTCAAAGGTTCATTTAAATAATAAGCACTTGTAATTTGCTGTGATTTCAACATAGGATAGTAACTTTTTTGATCATTCTTCTCTTGTTCTCTGTCTTATCATCCATCCCACATTCATATTGTGCTAAATAGTGACAGATATATTGCTGTACAATGACTATATCAAGGCAAAACAAGCTATTTAGGATCAAGTCCAAATATCTAGTTAAGTTGAGAGACTTTTGAATGCAAAAGGTCATATCCAGCGAGCAGAATAGGAGGTTTTATTAAATGACTCAAATAAGGAAATAGTCAACATATTACAGTTCACTGTGATGCTTTAAGCATGTTCTTACAAGGAAAAAACAATACATGGTGCAGAAAAGAGGCATGGGAGGAGAAAAGAAGAGGGAGGCACAATATGTGGTTTCAGCTTTCAAAGAGGGTGAACTCAAGATACAAAATAACCAAGTCACTTCAACTTCAACCGTGGACATTTGCAGGATCATAGTGGCCTGACCAAACAGGGTAGACCTTGTCAAAAATATTAACTTAATGGTTCAGTGACCCTTTTCTTTTCTTTTGCTTTCATTTTTTTTTCATTTGAGTAGGAGAATATCATTGAATGAAAATGGTATTTAGGGAAAGTAATTTCAGAGAGCCAACTTGTTGAATAATTGAATGAGAGTTGTCCAGCATATGAAAGGTTTATTTCTGACATGAGCAAAAGAAGGGCAGTGGACTTGTTTGCTGAACATTAATGGAATGAGTAAAGAGCAGAATTAAATGAATCTGTGAGATTTTAAATTTCTTTCTAATGAAGACATGTAGACTTTTGTTTTATGCAGCCAATGGTGGGGCACTTACACAAACAGGGATCAGTTGTGTTAGGAGCTGGAGCAGAAGCTGCTTGGAATTGTTGAAGTTGTGTAAAGTTGGCTTTGACCTTGGTTGCTCCTGGTTGCCTTTGACCATGATCTTTCCCTGTGAGTCCCTTGCTCCTTTCTACTGGGCCCCTTTTGCAAAACCAAATAGTCTTCCACCTGGGCTCTGACTCTTGTCTCTCTGCACATGGTGGGAGGAGCCTGCAATTGCAGGAAAGTTAAGTACATGCTTAGGACCCCTGCAGATGGGGAGTGACCTGTTTGACCTTGGGGATGTTTCTACCTCTCTAACCTCATAGCTCCCATCAGAAAACTATATCTACTTACTATGCCCAGATCACGAGAGTGAAGGAAAATTAATTTGAAAAACATTCTTTGTACACCAAAATAGGAACATAAGCCCAGTCACCTTCAGGGTCAGACCAGGAACATGAATGAGCAGAGGGATGAGATGGCACACAGGGCAGCAGGCAGGTGGGGACTGTGGCAAACTGGAGAGCACACAGATCTGCCACTCTGCTCCAGCTGATTGCCACCATGCACAGGTATGTGGACTAAACATGGTCAAACTTCAGGATTTCTAAAATTGGATCAAAGATCTGTGTTTAAATTTTGTTCATGATGATAGTTTCACTTTGTGGACTGGTATGGCCTGGTTTCCACCAGCCTTCCACTTCTGCCTGTGAAGATGTGGCACAATGGCCTCTCTCATCACCCACCTCTCCATGAAAAGGTCACAGGCTGAAGACTCACCTTCACAGAGGATCCCTTTGGGTTAGTAACCTCTTTCACATTGAAAAGATTAACTTCACATTGGGATAGATTTATGTGGTGAAGGACATAATCAGGAGTTGTGGTAGATGGTAACAGGGTGGCAGGTGAATGAGGGGTGCTTTCAGATGGGAAAGGTGATTGGTCTCCTTTGGTGAAGTTACTGAGACCAGTCTGCATGTTGAGCTGAGTTAAGGAGTCCTCACTCTCCCTTCTAGGAACTCAAGAGTGAGAGCTTGGCATCCATGTTGTGACTGTGAGGATGCAGGCAAGAGATGAAGACAAGAGCAGAATGCTGTAAGACCCTGCATCTACAGTGAGATCTACTGCATCTACTGATGCCACCCCATCCCTAGGAACTCAGGGCTCCAGGAGTCTTGTTCATATAGGACAAAAAGATATCTTGTAAATCCTAACACCGTTTGTTGGATGTTCTATAACTGCGGCCAAGCACATCCCAATGTTACAATATTTTCTCTTCAGAATGAGTTTTGATGAAGTCTTGCTCAGGAAGAAATCAACAAAAATGCTATTTATCCACACTTACAGGCTGGTCATTTTCTAGGCTCTTAGATTTTGAGATGAATTGAACTCAATCCCTGCTTTCACAAAAGCAGCAAACAGGGAGAAAACAACATGCAAAATGGTAAAGGCGTGCACAACATCTGCCATTGTTCATGGTGGCTCCACATGGGAGACATTGTGCTTGAGGATCTGCTGGATTCTGGGTGACCAACAATGATGACACATCCTATGCCTTGATGGATGGGGTGGATCTGGCCATAACCAATCCCAGGTCCATGTTGGTTCTGACTGAAAATTATTAAGAAAATTCTAGAAACCTCTGCATATGGACACTTGAGCCAATCAGGCCAAATTGGATTCCGATGTGTCCCATGCCTTGGTTGCCCTGGCTGGGAACATAATGGCTTCAATGGTGTGTGTGGCAGGAAGGTCACAAACAAATCATTGCCCTCCCTGTAGCCCTTGCACTCTGAATCTCAGACTTGGGTATCCTCTCATTGTTGAAAGCTTTGCCCAGCCTGATGTGTGTCCCAGTTAAAATTATGCACAGTATGACTTTTATAAAAACAATCTTTTATAACCAAACATCTTTGTTAAATTTGGGGAAAATATGTAGACACCAATGGATACACGAAGGAACTTAATTTCTGAAGTAGATAGTGGGTTCTTTTTAGAAAGTATTCCAAGGCCTCTGTGGAAGTGAATGTACTTCAATTTATTTATTTATTGTTAGAATTTGGTAAGAATATTGAAGACAGAAGCAGCCTCCTTCACTAACTTCCATGTCACAGCAGTGTGGCCTGGATATCAATAAGCCCAGCTCTCTGATTTGCATCCTCTGCATCCCTGAAATTTCATCTCTGGTGATTAACATGTCCTTATGCCCCACCTTTGGCAACTCCCCTTCTATTCTCTGTGTATATGAGTTGGACCATCTTACAGACATCATGTGTGTGGAGTCCCACAGTGTTTGCTGTGGAAATGGCCCACTTCTTTTGGTCATCTGTGACTCCCTTGTGTTGTCCTGGACTGAAGGTATTATTTCTTTATTTAAAGCTTCATGTGTGATCAGCCATAATCTGTAAACCTATACATCTTTTGATAGACATCTAGAATTGTTTCCACATCCCAACTCCTGTGACTAATGCTAGAATGAAGGTGGAAGTTCTAATACCTTTTTCAAAACTCAATTTCAGTTTTTTTAATAAATACACAGAAATGGAGTGGCCAGTTCCTGAGAGTTCTAGTTCAATTTTTTTGAGGAACTGCCATACTAATTTCCATAGCAGCCACACAATTTTTCACTCCCACCAATTGAGGGGTTCCAATCCCCCTAGTCTCCACTAGCACTTGATGTCTTTTGTGGGTTTTTGATAAGAAAACACAGAGCTGTAGCATGTGGTGTGATGTCTAATTGAGGTTCTGATTTTCATTTCCCTGAGCACCTCATAACAGTCATCTGTCACACACCAAATCAACTGAAACAAGGATGAAAATCACTTGGTTGTCAAATTCAACACCTTCACAACAAATATACACAATAAACTAGAAAGAGCCAGAAGTTAACTCAACCCCATAAAGGCCATATATGAAAACCTCATAATATAATACTCAGTGGCGGTGGGAGCTGTTTATGTATGATCAGGAAAAAGGCAAGAATGCACAAGCTCACCACTTCTGTTCAGCAGAGTACTAGAAGCCCTAAACAGAGTAGCTAGGAATGAAAAAGAAAGAAAATATACCCCAATCAGAAAAGAAGTAAAAAATGTCTGTATTTGCATATGGTGATCTTATGGACATAAAACCATAACAACTCCATAAAAAAATTCAGTGAGGAATAATATGCCCGCATGCCAAAAGATGAAACAAGATGCTTATCTTTTGCTACATGCAAATCACTTTAAAGTGAGTGGAAGACTTAAATGTGAGATCTATGGCTGTAAACTTCCTAGAAAAAAAAAAAAACAGGAGGAAAAAACCCTTCATTGTCTAGTCATTCTCATTAGTCTCAGCAATGATTTCTTTCTTGTTTCTTTTTTGTTTTGTTTTGTTTTTTGTTACAACATTTATAGCACAGATAACAAAACAAGAATAGATATTGGACAACATCTTCCCATACTACAGAAGGGGACAAACAAATTCATGGCAGAAAACAACTTGCAGTAGGGAGGAAATGCTTTCACACTGTGGATTTCCAAAATATATAAGAATGTCCTAGGGTTTAATAGCCAAAAAAGTTACCAATCCAATGAAATCATGGCTAAGGACTGGAAGAGACATTTCTGCAAAGGGACCTGTCTTTATTAACCTAAGCAACCTCCCTGGGAAAGGTATGGGTGTGAGCAGAGAAATGGTGCCCAGTGACTTTCCCCAGGAACCCGAGGTCTGATTCCCAGCTGGTTCGGACCTTGGTTACAATAATCAATTTAAGAATTGCCACAATGACAATAAATAGGTTAATTAAATGGAAATTCTTGGCCAAAGGGTAAGCATGCACTTTAAATTTTGGTATATGTTCTAAAACTTCTCTGACAATTTTGCATTGCAATTATCAGAGCATGACAATTCCATTTTACAACCCTGTCAACATTAGATTTTTTCTCATTCTCTTTATTCTTTTATTAGATAGGAACATACACATATTTTATATATTCTTTGGATAGCTATATTAACATGAAATGCCATCTCAAGTTTATAGTATGTCATATTTTATAAATGACCTACATTTGTCTTTTCCCATTTTTAATAGGCTGTTTGTTACTTTTTTTGAATTATAGGAGCTCAGTGTATGATTAACCTCTGGTGAGTGAGCTGTGCAGACACCCACAGGAACAACACCTAAATATTGTTTTCAAGCAACTGTCAACAGTTTTGCCTCATGTATGGATCTCTTTGCCAGCTTGGAAATTCTGGTTCTTCTTATATGTTTCCAGAGTGAAATCAAGTTTTTCAGATAAGATATTCTGGTGAATATGGTTGATATTGTTGACAAGTCAGAGAAGATAATTTCAATATTTCACAATCATGTTTTATTTTTACATGGACAACATTTGGCCCACCCAATTCAGGATTGGGTACTATAAATCTCTTGAATTAATGAATAGAGTCAATCCATGAAGTCCTACTGAAAGGAAATGCGAAACAATCAGGAATATGCACAATCTAGATTCATCTATCTATCTATCTATTTATCTATCTATCATCTATCTATCTATCTATCTATCTATCTATCTATCTGGGCTATTTGTTTCTTGTTGAGCTCCTGGGGACTTTCCTGGTGGAGGGATTGACTTGCACTTTATCTGAGCCCTGGCAGCCATGCAGGTTGGCAAAGAAGATCTGGGCCAGTCCTGAGCTCCTGCAGGGGATCTACTGGTGGCAGGATAGATCCAGGGCTATCTTGTGCAATGGGCTCACATGCATGTCAGCATTGCAGATCTTGGAGGAGCAAGAACTCCTACGGGGTTCTGCAGGTGGTGGGATAACCCTGGGCCTACCCTGAACTCTTGGTCCTGCACAGGTCGTTGAAGAGGACCTGGGCTGTGTATGAGCTCCAGAACATGTCTTCTTGTTGGCAGAGGCCATCCTGGGTGGATGCTAAGCTCCAGCCACTGTATCCTGTTGGCGGGATGAACTTGGGCCTAACCTGTGCTGAGGCTCCCTTGCAAATCTGCATGGTCAATCTGGGCAGAGACTGAGCTCCTGCTGGGGTCTGCAGGTAGCGAGAAAGACCAGGGCTTACCCTGTGCTCCTCCTCCCATTCAGGTCATAGAAGCTGATCTGGGCCAGTACTGAGCCCCAGCCCGTGTCTGTCTGTGGCCAGAGGAGATCCTGGGCCATGCCTGAGTTCTGGAGAGAGTTCCAGTGGGCGAAGGCATTCCTGAGCTCCAGCATGGTTGGCTGGTGGGTGCAGGTTGTCCAGGCCAAACCTGAGCTCTGGTGGAGGTCTCACAGAGGTTTTATGGACCTGGGATACCCTGTCCCCTGGCTCTTGGGCATGTTGGCAATGTAGATCTAGGTAGAACCTGAGATCCAGCAGGGGTCAGTTGGTGGAGGAATGGACCCTGTGTTACCCTGGGCACCATCTCCTGTGTAGATCAGCAAGGAGGACCTGTGTGAGACCTATGGCTACAAATTTCCTAGAAAAAAAAACAGGAGAAAAAAAAAACCTTCATTGTCCAGTCATTCTCATTAGTCTTGGCAATGATTTCTTTCTTTTTTCTTTTTTTTCTTCCTTCCTTCCTTCCTTCCTTCCATCCTTTCTCTCTTTCTCTTTCTTACTTTCCTTCCTTCCTTCCTTCCTTCTTCCTTCCTTTCTTTCTTTCTTTCTTTCTTTCTTTCTTTCTTTCTTTCTTTCTTTCTTTCTTTCTTTCTTTCTTTCTTTCTTGATACAATGTCTATAGCACAGACAACAAAAGCAAGAATAGATAATGGACAACATCTGCCCATACTACACAAGGGGACAAAAATCAGCGCAGGAGACAACCTGTAGATGTGAGGAAACACTTGAATATGAATTTCCAAAATATATAAGAATGTCCTAGAGTTTAATGGGAAAAATGTTACCAATCCAGTGAAACTATGGCCCACGAGCTGAGAGAGACATCTCTGGAAGGAGGGCTGTCTGTTTATGATTGTAAGCAACCCCAGGAAAGGCATGGGTGTGAGCAATGCAATGGTGCCCAATGACTTTCCCTAGGGACCTGAGGTCTGATCCCTAGCCAATGGGGACCTTGATTACAATGATCAATTTCATGGTAAAATTTAAAAATTTGCCATAATAAATATACATAAGTTATTTGAGTTGGAATTCTTGGGTTAAAAGAAAGTGTGCACTTCAAATATTGGTATATATTTTAAGCTTCTCTGCAGAAGGGTTATGACAATTTTTCATTGCAATTATCAGAGCATGACAATTCCATTTTCCAACACTGTCAACATTAGGTTTGATGAGCTCTGTCAGAGGTGGGCCTTTGGGCAGAGACTGTCTTGTTTCTGGCCTGAGCTCTGCTCAGAGCCTGCTTGTGGCAGTTGGGCCCAGCCCTACCTTGGGCCAGGTTCCTGCTCCTGTCAGCAAGGCTGATCTGGGTGGCTGTCAAAATAACTTTTGGCAGGGTAGGCCTTTGGGCAGAGACTGCTAGTCTCATGTTTACTGGATTGCCTTGGGCTACCCTGGGCTAGGACTTCATCTCCTGCCATATCATGGAGTTGGATCTGGGTAGAGCTGGAGCTCTGGTGGGGTTTTGCATGTGGCGAGATGACATTGGGCCTATCTTTGCCTCTGCCTCCAAGCAGGTCAGCGAGGCCAATCTTGGCTGAATTTGAGCTCCACTTCTTGATCGGAGGTGGTCCTGTGTCTGGCCTGAGCTCTTCTTGGGGTCTGCTTATTTCAGCTGGTATCAGGTCTACCTTGGACTAGGCTCCCGTGCCTGTCAGTGAGGCTGATCTTGGTTGGGGCTGAAGTTCTGCAGCTGTCTGTCAGTGGGCAGAGTCAGTCCTGGGCAGAACCTGAATTCCAATGCAAGCCTCTTGATGACTGGAAGGACAAGGGCAACGCTGGACTTGGGTTTTGTACTGCCAGGTCTTTGAGTTGGATCTGGGCAGAGCTGGAGCTCTGGTGGGGTTCTGCAGGTGGTGGGTTGCAACAGGGTCTCCCCTTGCCTGGGCTCCTGTGCAGGGTAGTGAGACCGATCTGGGACTTGTATATGCTCTGGCAGGGTTCTGCCTGTGGCAGTCAGTCCTGTGTCTATCCTGAGCTCTGGTGGTGGTGTGGCGTTGGACATATGCTCCCAGGGCTATGCTCTTCCCGGGCTCCTGTGCACATCTACAAGGTGTTGGGTGCCTGAGATACAGCAGGGGTCTGCTGATGGTGGGATGGACCAGTGCCTACTCTGGGCTTCAGCTACCACTCAGGTCGTCGAGGCTGAAATGGGCCAGGATTAGCCACTAGCGAGTGTTTGTTGGTGGGCAGTCTGTCCTGGTCCAAACCTGAGCTCTGGAGGTAGCTGCTGGAGGGTGGAGGCAGTCCTGAGCAGAACCTGAGCTCTGGTGCCAGTCTCAAGATGAGTGGATGGACTAGGGATACCCTGGGCCCTGTCTCCTGTGCAGGTCCTCACGGTGACTCTGGACTGGATCTGAGCTCCTGCAGTGGTCTGCTTGTGGGCAGAGGCAGTCTTGACCCGAGGCTCAGCTCTGGGGATGGTCAGCCAGTGTTGGGATGGACCTGGACCTACCCTTTCCTGGGCTCCATGCAGGTTTGTGAGGCTGATCTGGGCAGAGCCTGAGCTCCAACAGGTGTCTGCCAGTGTGGGGAGGGGTCCTGGGCCAGACCTGAGCTTGGTGCAGGTCTCCCAGTTGAGGGATGGACACTGGCCTACCCTGTTTCTGGCCTCCTGCCCAGGTCAGCGGGGCAGATCTGGACTGTACATGAGCTCTGGTTGGTGTCTGCAGGTGAGTAGAAGCATTCTGGGCTGGGCCTGAGCATCCCACTGCAGCTCCAGTGCATCTAGGAAGGGCCTGAGCTCCAGTGGGTATCTCTGGACCTTTATTTTATTCATTTGTTCATAGAAGGTACTGAGAGTCAAACCCAGTGCCTCACACATGGGAGACAAGGGTTCTGTCACTGAGTCACAACCTCAGCCCTATTTGCTTCTTGTTGACCTTTAATCATACCATCTTTTTGTTCTATATCATTTTTTTCCATGCATGAATTTGAATATTAATAGCTATTATTTGATATCACCAGCAATGCTTCCCATGCTGGCCCCAAATGAGACCTTGATCCTCAGCAGGATTACATCCTACACATCTACGTCAACTCTGGCATAGGTGCGGAAGAGAGATAACTAAGACATGATCCATGACTCTCAAGTTTTGGGAAAAGTTGCTTTGAAGAGGTCAAGGATAAGCGGTCACTTGACAGAGATCCTGCAGAATTCAGAGCAGGTATGTTTTTGAATAAGATTTATGTATTGATAAAGTTTGTTTATTTCCCTTTTGCTGACGTTGATTTATCTGTAATTTGTTTTTTTCATTTTTCTTTATGGAACAGGGATCAAATCCATGGCTTTGGGAATGAGAGGCAAGCACTTTGCGGCTTTGCCATTGATCTCTTCCCAGGCCATTCATTCATTGTCAGCGTGGGAATTTGGGTCTGCTTCTATGAATGAATCTACTATGAATATTAAAAAGAGACTGACCAATGGCGTTCAATATGTGTCCAACGCAATTAGCATAACTTTGGGCCAATCTCATTGGTACTTCTTTCAAATCCTAATTAGCATAAGTTTGGACCAATAGCATTGGACCAAGTGCTATATAAACCCCTTGGAGCCTGTTCTGAGGAAGAGAAGCTGCGGATGCCAGCCAGATTGCTGCCCTCGAGTTCCCTGGAGATTCCCCTGAGTTCCGCCTGAGTTCCAAGGAAGTTCCAGCCTGCTTTGTTTCCCGGAGATGGTTTCTGGACTTTGTAGAGACGGCCGAAAGAAGAAGAAATGGTTGAGGATCTGCCGGGGTCTGCTGCAGCCCTGGATGGAATGGCCCGCCATGAAGACCTAGGACTCCTCTCTGCTGCAGAGACCTCCCTGCCCCTCGCAGGGCCTGCCGGCAGAAGCCATGGAGTTTCGTCTTTGAACTCCGGTTTCAAAGGTATTGTTATGTTTTAGATAATTAGTCTAAGTATTGAAATTTGTTAATTTTAATTTCTAATAGTGAAAATTATGAGATTTATAAAGAATGGAAGATGATTTCCCACAGTTCTGGAGGTAAGAAGCCAGAAAAAGTCTGTCCCAATAGTTGTGTCGTCATTTGGCAGAAAAGTGGGAGAGACTATACCCACTCTTAAAAGCCCTTTTTCTTTCCATTCATTTGAAGTTGATTTGAGTGTTATCAAAATGTTTAAAGCAACCGAGGAAGTGTTTCATTTTATTAATTTTCACTTATTGGTTGTTTTAGTTATAAATCCATTTTTTAATTTTTTTTAAGTTGTTAATGGACTGTTTGTTTTATTTTATTTATATGCGGTACTGAGAATTAAACCCAGTTCCTCACACATACTAGGCAAGTGCTCTACCACTGAGCCACAACCCTGGCCCATAAAATTCATTTTGATATAGTCCATAATTATACTTTATCTTTTTATAGTTGCATTCTTAGGATGTACATGGTGGTGGGATTCACTGTGTTGTTTCCATGTATATACATGGGAAAGCTGTGTCAGAGTCTTTCCACTGTCTTTCCTTTGCTTATGTCCTCTCCTTTCCCTCCATTCCCCATTGTCTAATCTACTGCACTTCTGTTCCTATCACCCCTCCTGTTGTGAGTTAGCTTCCACATATCAGAGAAAACCTTTGTCCTTTGTTTTTTGTAAACTGGTTTAGCTTCATTAGCATGATTGTCTCCAGGTGAATCCATTTATGGGCAGATACTGTAGTCATATATTTTTCTGCAAATTGGTATGTTTTCTTTAATCAACTTTTAAAAAATGTTGTTCTAATTCTACGTGACAATGGAATGCACTTTGAAATATCATACATAAATGTAGTATGATTTATCATGTTTCTAGTTGTGCAGGATGTAGCATCATACTAGTCATGTATTTGTATATGTACTTTGGATGATAATGTCTGATTCATTCTACTGTCCATTCTACCCAATATACTCCTTCCCCTCTCTTCACTCCTCTATGCAATCTAAAGCAACTGTATACTTTCCTACTCCCCCATCTTCTCATACTGTGATTAGCATAAGCATATCAGGGAAAACTTTCAACCTTTTGTTTTTGGGGATGGGCTTATAATTTAGCATGATAAGCTCTATCCATTTACCAGCAAATGTCATAATTTCATTCTTCTTTAAGGCTGAGTTGTATTCCATCATATATATGTGTGTGTACAATTGTTTATATATATATATTATATATATATATATATATATATATATAATATATATATGTAATATATTATATATAAAATATATATATATATATATATATATATATATATATACACACACACACACATATGTATATCTATACTCATACACACCACATTTTCTTTATTTATTTATCTGTTGAAAGGCACCTAGGTTAGTTCCATAGTTTAGCTGTTATGAGTTGAGCTGCTGTAAACATAAGGTGGCTGTTTATGTTGATTTTAAGTCGTTTGTGTATAAAATGAGGAAAGGGATAGCTGTGTCAGATGTTGGTTCCATTCCACGTTTTCTGAGGAACCTCCATACTGCTTTCCATAATGGTTTCACCAATTTGCAGTCCCAGAAGCAATGTGTACATGCACCTTTTCCCCGCATTCTCGCCAACATTTATCGTTACTTGATGATTGTATTCTGGATAATCATGTTTGTGACTGGGGTGAGATGAAATCTTTGAATAGTTTTGATTTGCTTTCCTCTAATGGCTAAACGTTGAACATTTTTTTCATGTATTTGTTGCTTCTTCTGTGAAGTGTCTGTTCAGTTCCTTAGCCCATTTATTGATTTGGTTATTTGTTTTTTTGGTGTTAATTTTTTGAGTTCTGCATATATCCTAGGGATTAATGCTCTGAGGTGCATGTGGGGAAGATTTTCTCCCATTCTGTAGACTTTCTTTTCACATTATTGATGGTTTCCTTTGCTGAGAATATGCTTTTTAGTTTGAATCTCTCCTGTTTATTGATTCTTGAATTTACTTCTTGGAATGTAGGAGTCTCCTTAAGGAAGTCAGATCTTAGGCTGTCATAGTCAAGATTTGGGCCTACTTTTTCTACTATTAGGCAAAGGTTCTCTGTTCTAGTGCCTAAGTTTTGATCCATTTTCAATTGAGTTTTGTAAAGAGAAAGAGAGGGCTTTACTTTCATTTCGTTTTATGTGGCTTTACAATTTTCCCTGTACCACTTGTTGAATAGACTTTTTTAAATTTAATGTATGTTTTTGGTGCCTTTGTCTAGTATGATATAACGGTATTTTGTGAGTTTGTCTCTGTGTCTTCTATTCTGTACCATTCATTGGTCTCTGTGTTGTTTTGGTGCCAATACAATGCTGTTTTTGTTACCGTGGCTCTGTAGTACAGTTTAAGCCATACTATTATGATGTGTCTTACTTCACTCTTCTTGCTAAATATTGCTTTGGCTATACTGAATCTCTTATTTTTCCACATGAATTTCATGGTTGCTTTTTCTAGTTCTGTGAAGAATTGTCTTTGGGATTTTAATATGAATTCCATTAAAATTTATGCCCAAGCACCAATTAGTTAAAACTATGAAAAAGAATCCCAGCTCGCCATGGACCTGACAGCTATCTGGTCACTGGTGTCTGTTGAGCCAGCTACTGTCTCCTGCACACTGGGTGGTGGCTAAGCTGAGGTTACTTGTTGCATTTCGGTGTTAATGGTGTCTTAGAGTTGAGTCTACTCTGCATGTTGGTGCTGAGGTCTAGATTCAGGCACACTTTTGCCACCACACAGCCTGGGATACTTTTCTGGGTTTTTAAACTTTTAATTGTGTCTGAAAATTTCTTTGGGTCCTTGAATCACTTTGCTTGATCAACTTCTGTGTGCTAGGCACTATACTAGGTGTGGAGTACAGAGTGAATAGGCCAAGTCCATGCTTCCATGGCACTTAATGAAGTTAGTAGGATAATCATAGCATCTGTATCTACCTCAATGTTACTGTGAAACTTAGAAGACAATATGTCTGTTAATAACTGCAGTGCTGAGGACTGTAATATTGTTGAGGAAATTCACAGAAGATTTCATCAGGCACCACCTTGTTTTTGTCTGGGAAGTCAGAGCAATATAAAGTTACTTTTTCTGTAATAAAAACAGACTTTTTTTATTAGTTACACATGACAGTACAATTCTCTTGACAATTCATACATTTGAATCAAATGGGGTATAATTTCTCATTTTTCTGATCGTATAGGTTGCAGACTGACATTGGTCATACAGTCACCTATATATACATACAACAATAATAATGTCTATTTTTTTTCTGCTGCCCTTCCTATCCCCCCTTACCCCCTCCCCTCCCCTCAAATCTCTCTATCCAATCTAATGTGACATACTTCTTTTTTTTCCTCCTCACAACATCATACATGTATTCTGTATAACGATGAGGGTCTCCTTCCATCTTTCATGCAATTCCCCTTCTCCCTCCTTTTCCCTCCCACCTCTCTTCCCTATTTAGTGGTAACCTTCTTCTCTTGCTCTTCCTCCCTATCCCATTTTGAGTCACATCCCTTATATCAGAGAAGACATTTGTTTTTTAGGGATTGGCTAACTTCACGTAGCATAATCTGCTCTAATGCCAACTATTTCCCTGTAAATGCCATGATCTTGCTATTTTTTAGTGCTGAGTAATATTCCATTGTGTATAAATGGCGCATTTTTTTATCCATTCGTCTATTGAAGGGCATCTAGATTGGTTCCACAGTCTAGCTACTGTGAATTGTGCTGCTATAAACATTGATGCAGCTGTGTCCCTGTAGTATTCTCTTTTTAGGTCTTTTGGGTAGAGTCCGAGAAACGGAATAGCTTGGTCAAATGGTGTTTCCATTCCCAGATTTCCAAGGAATCTCCATACTGCTTCCCCAATTGGCTGCACCAATTTGCAGTCCCACCAGCAATGTATGAGTGTACCTTTTTTCCCACATAGTCGCCAGCACTTGTTGTTGTTTGACTTCATAATGGATGCCATTCTTATTGGAATGAGATGGTATCTTAGAGTAGTTTTAATTTGCATTTCTCTGATTGCTAGAGATGGTGAACATTTTTTCATGTATTTGTTGATTTATTATATATCCTCTTCTCAAAAGTATCTGCTCAGGTCCTTGGACCACTTGTTCATTGCCCACACTCTTTTTCAACTTCCTAGAGGAACACAGTTTCTTGTTGAGATATGTATTCTTTGTCTCCTTAGACCAATATCAGATAGATGGATAAACAGACAACTGATGCTCAAATATTTTATTTTTAATTCAATTAAATTACAGAGAGGAAGAGTAGGCAGGTATAAAAGGATTTTAAAGACAGACAGAGACACTTTGGCCAAAATGTTCTTTATCAGAAGTGTGCAAATGGGCCTAAAATAGAAGGCATCCTGCCAGTCTATGGATGGAGGAATTCTCTTTTGTCCACACATGTTTTTCATTTTTCACTCTTATCACGATGGCTTGTTTATTATATTTTTGTCTTACTCACTTGCTTCCTACAGTTGATTTTTTGAATGGTCATGTGCCAGTTGGCTAGACTATGAAATGTTTCTTTGTGGAAGTCAAAAGTGGTACAATTACAAGGTCATCTTATCTCTGCACTTTTAATCAACCATTAAATTCATCCTGATATTTGACTTTTGTGTACTTCCAACTCATGAACATAACTTTACTTCTGACTTTGGATCCCATTTTAGAAATGTTGGCTCTGAGTTTTGAGTCTATTATTCTTCTTGGCTCTCCTCACTCTGACTCTTACAACCGTGGCATCCTCTTTTGTAAGATCATTTTAAGCATTTTTTATTGGATTAAATGGAAAGAAGAGCCAGGGCATGGTATAGAAGACAGTATTTATGATTGCTTTTCAGTGTTACCTAAGTTTTAATTTTTTTTTTTTGTCATCTAGCTCTTCCCCTTTAGTTTGTCTGATGGCTATTTCTGTGCTAAGTGGTTCTAAAGTCTTTGTTAGGGACAGTTCTGTTTTTATAATGATCCCTTAAATCAAGTGCAATCTAGAACATTCAAACATGTGATTTTATCTTCTTCAATTACTCATTCACTCCAAATTCCAATATGCATAAGTAAAACTTCACAGAGTTAGTTAAAAGTCTTTAAGTGATTAATTTCAAAGTACATGTAAATTTATTTCCCTGGAATATCAAGATTAAAAAGATGATATTCTAGGAGGTAATATTGTGGTCCTAAAATAAACTTTGTATATTCTGAGATAGTCTATACCATAGCTTTCAAAAAAATAAAAAAAATATGAATTGAATTAAGATTCAAAATACATTAGGACAAGTAAATTATGCATTTAAAAACCATTATATGTGTGCAGTAGAAAGGATGTGCATAACATTAATTTATTTTAAAATTTGAGTAAGTAAATTAATTTAATTTTGAAATAGTTCTAATCTTATAATTTTGAAATTAATTTCTAAAATTAATTATATTCTCTAAAATAAGTTTCACTTTATAGAAATACTGAATTTCATTTTCTCTAAATGTACTCTAAAAATAATCTCACAATTTCCAATTCAAATTGATTGAATTTAATATGCCATCTAATATTTGTTTGCAATTCCTGGTACAAATAAGAAAAGTCAACTACGTGTTTATCCAGATTATGAGTATTGTTTGAAAATGCATGAAATATTTACTTACGATCTGTTTTTACTGCTGATAAATTTCTCTTTGGAGGAGTATGGAAGTTAATAATATGTTCTCACTTTAGGAACAATAAAAGATAAGAATCTATGCTTATTTAATGCTTATTATGTGCACTGTATAAGTAGTCTCACAATTACCTTTTGAGGTTTTTGAGGTTCTGAGTTTTTCTTTCTTTATTTCTTTTTTTTTTTTTTTTTTTTTTGCATTTTGTAGGGTTTGAAGAAAAAAAATACCAAGAAGTTAAGTAACTAAAGTGGAAACATTCTAAACAAGTCAAAAGTCAATTATTTAAATAAGTTCACAGATTATCACAACACAAAATAAGCAAAGAAAATGTAGTAAGTTATTATTATTTGGTGTTATAAAATACATACTAGATATTGACAATTAAAAAAGAGGTAAAATGCATACTTTTTAAATGTGTGTTCATCTTTTTAAATATAAGTTAAAAACATATAAGACAGACACATAGAATCACATAAAAACAGCAAATCACATAAAAATAGAAAAACCTATTAAAATTTGATTTAGCATTAATTTCAGGGTAATAGAATACAGGTTATTTTCATTCTTTTATTTACTCTAAATTTCTGACTATGACTATTTCCCAGGGTGTTTTCTTTTCTTTCAACCCCTCCCTCCAATCCTTTCCAGTACTAGGGATTGAATCCAGGTACATTTCCAGCCCTTTTCCTGTTTTGTTTTGTTAAAGATAAGGTACAGGGTCTTGCTAAATTGCTGAGACTAGCCTCAAACTTGTAATCCTCCTGCTTTGGCTTCCCAAGTCTCTGGTCTCAGTTTTATTTAACAACAACAATATATTTTGTTGGGAATGTTGCTCAGTAGTAGAACACTTGCCTAGCATTTGTGAAGCCCTGGTTCCATCTCCAGTACTGCAAAAGGAAAGAAGGAAGGAAGAAAAGAAAAAGCAATATATTGTTTTAGAATCATAGATACATATACACATAATTGTAAATATATGAACTCAGATTTGAAACATAAGATTATATTCTTTTTACTACTATCAAAGACTGACTACCTAAATCTAAGAAAAGCTTTCAAATACTTTTGTTGGTGTTTGGGTGTCTGTGAGTGAGAGGGAGGGAGGAAGGGAGGGGGAGAAAGAGGGGAGGGTTGGAAGCGCACAAGCTCACCTGTCAGACAGCCTCTGTTTACATTTAGCTGTTCTCTGTGTAGACAACCTTCATAATAATTACTTTTTGTGCAGATGGGAAAATCCTTCCTAAATTGCATGTAACAATTTTTTTTCTTTTTGAGTTCTATTGGTTGTTATTGAAGATTCATTAGAACATTTGGAATTACCTTCAGAGAAATTAAAAATTTAGAGTTCCAGGGAAATCTGACTATAAATTCTCTTGAAATAGCTGGGCTAGTTGAACTTATGGTGAGGTTAATATTCAGCATTAGGAGATTTGACTGTTTCTGTTTAAATGGCAAATTTAGCTAAAGTCCATTTTAGAGAGTTCCAAGTTAAATCAATGATGTACACAAAAAGAACCTGGAAAAAAGAAAGTAATCCACTTGAACGGCAGACTAAGGATAGTAATCATAGACCACAGGCCCAACCACCAACTAGTAAGATTGTATTACAAAGCCAAAATCAGTAGTAAAAGAAAATAAAGCCAGGAGCCCAGGTCAAAGTCAGGTTTGACAAAGGTTATAAATCAAAACAAATAGCATCAGAGTTTAAAGACAGGTGGACCAGCAGCAAATGAGTGGTAAATCTAAGTGAGTTGTTGCATGTGGGTGTTGACTCTGATTATCTTCCTTCCCTGTTTCTCTCCTTCTCTTCCTCCTTTCTCTTCCTTTTTTCCACTTCCTTCCTCCATTTTCTTCCTTTTCCAACAATCATCTCTCCTACATGCACTGTTTAAAGTGTCTATTATAATGAATGTATACGTGTGTGTTCCCTGTCCTCACAGTGTTCTCAGACTATGTGTGTTGAGACCATAGGTTAATATTTGTCTTTGTTTAATTTATCTTGAATACTCATCTGCAGTGTTTTGGTTTTGTTCACGATCTAAAATATGAATCTAATGCTGAACACATGGCCTGTGCTGTGGAAAGTTATGGGCTTTGGGGCAGAAACCCCACCCTTGACCTTCAAACTGAAATGAATATTCTATGCAATGTAGTGTCTACAGCTACTGATCTTGTAAAGTATAGTTCACTTGTAACAGTGGTGCAAAAAGCCTTGGATAATAGCCCCATGTTGACTTGGTGATAAAACCAGAGAAATTCATGATGAAACTTCAAGGAAGAGGGATCATTTTTCTTACAAGATAAATGAGTTCTTGTTATCATAAGAAACACTGGGGTGAAATTTTACAATTTTACAAAACACACTTGCCCACTGCTGTAATAGTATGGAGTTTGATATCAAATCCGGACTTGGAAAAAATAGGAACACAGGCTTAAAATATGTTATATTTCAAGTGGAAGTTCATAACAGCTGCATAAGGGATATATATGATATTGCCTTTTAGCGAGCTAATTTCTTCCCAATTTTAATAGTGACCAAAGGTCAGTCCTTTTGGATTGTGTGCAGAACACATTTGTAAGTTAGCTGTTATAAATCATCCTTATGTTCAAGTGCAAGGCAACTGCAACACAAGTCTATGTATTAAATCAAAAGTGTCTTTTACAATGTGGGATGGAGAAGCAAATGTTTATAGTAACAGTGTACTGAGTGCTTTATGAAATAGAAAGTTAACTTTGCTACTTTTGTGTTGGACAGGGTTTATGTAAAAGAAAGTTTTTTGTAGAGGATACCAAACCATGCAGAACAATCCTCATTTTGACGTGGACATATGTGCTGCCTGCCTGTCTGTTTCTGTGTCAATCTTTCTATCTTAACACCACATTTTAGAAAGTATGAACTGTGTCCTGAATGTCCCTAATGGATTAGATTTAGAGAGGGCTTGTTGGAACATTGGATCATTTCTGATTGATCAGTTAGACTGAAATACAGCTAGTGCCATAGCTGACACTAGCACAGAAACTAGAAGTAGGTGATTGGTGTTGATGGATGGATAGAACTTGGGATTCATCACAAACTTCAAATGGGATCCAGAGAAGTATTTCTGATAAAATGATAGTTAAAGGATATGGCAATGGGAATATAAATTGGTATAATCTTTTGACTTGCAAATTATTAATAAAAATTACATATGCTTTAATATTTTTTATGTATGACAGGAACTATGCTGTTTATACATATAATTTAATAACAATTATTTATGATGTGTCAGGAGTCTAAGAAGTGCTAATTTTTCTTTTCTAGTATTTGTATATCTAGGACTATATACTATGTAATAATCAATATCCATGTAAAGAATTAAGTAATAAGGTATTTTCTTCAGCATGATTTATATGGCATGAATTTTGAAACAAATGTCTAACAATGAAGACTGCTTAGGTAAAATTATATAATAGCATATATATATACTTTTTGAAATCATGTTTGCAAAGAATACCTAATAAAGTGGAAAAGTATTCTGCTTGCAATGTTAAGTTAAAAAAAATGAAATGGAAAAGAGTATATGTAAAACAGCTTCAAATTACTGAACAATAAACAGATACTTTTACAGAAGGAGAGGAAATAGAGCAGAATGTTAATTGTGATTGTATCTGGGTGATAGAAATTATGAATCATTTTAGTCTTTTAGAATGCATTTCCAAGTAATCTACAATAAGTATACATTCAATTTATAATTAAAATAATAAGCTTAATTTTTTTTCTGGCTCAATGTGATTCCTGACTTCTCTTCAGGAAGATTTCTTTCACATGGCTCCCTGCCCAACTACCTTGTCAGTCAGACACCCTGCCTGTCTGAAAATAAAATCTTTGTGCTAATTTTTGAATCTTCAGAGTAGAGGTGTTTTTTTGTAGACTTAGAAGATTTTAGTTTATTCTTCTTAGGAATTCAGCCCCCACCATAGTCAACTATTGATTATGGAACCTCCTTATCTGAATATAATCTGGGATGGAGATGTAAATCATTCCACTCTACCTTCATTTGCTCACTGACACCCTGGCTGACTTTATACTTTCCTGAAGGAATTCTGTTAGGACTTTCCAGTAATATATTTAATGTCCCAAAACTTGGGGATGTCAAGGGGGTACATCAAGTGTGCCTCATCTCTCAGAGACTTGGCTCCATCTCACTACATATATGTCTGTCTCCACTGAGGACTTTGCTGGTAAAACAGGCTACCAGAATGTTATCCTAAGAATCCCTAGGACACCTTGGTAAATTAAAAGTAAGGGGTTTGGGCATTAAAGGTAGTTTCTCTAAGAGACGTTTGTACAGTGTAGGGAACTCAAGAAATAGTTGATGAAGAAAAGAATGCTACCTCTAGTATTCCAAGTCAGATACCCTGCCTGTCTGAAAATAAATATAGTTTTCAATATAGCAAATAGTTGTATTAATCAAAATATTAAAGAGTGTTTCAGAGAATAAGTAGGATGTGGGTATGACATAAAATACAGAGATCACTTTGATGTAGGGGATTTCATAGGATAAATGTCCCATCTTGGGACAAATATTCATAGTTAATAAGGAATATTAAGAGGACAGTTTATAGTGTGATATATGTGAACATGGAGGTCAATTGTTTTTTTTCCTAAGGATCCTAAGAGCTAAAATTTTCATGGCCCTGAACTTCTGTCTGACTGTAGTAAGGTTGAATAATGGCTACACCAAATATAAAGTCCTAAGCTCTGGAATTTTTATATTTGAACCGTATTTGGAAAAAAGGGTCATTTGCAGATGGACTAAATTTCGAGATGAAAAGATTACCTTGGATTACCTGGGTGGACTCTAAATACTGTCACAAGGGTCCTTATAAAATAGAGGTAGAGGGAGATTCCATGCAGACCTACCAACAAGAAGCCAAACAGAAGAGGAGGCAGTGGTCTTATGATAGAGGCAAAGATTGGAATGATGAGCTCCCAAGCCAAGATGTGCTGGGAGTCACCAGAGGTGGAAGAAGTGAAGCAGGACACCAGGGACTTGGGGACTACAGTCTGTGACATGTTGATATATGATGTCTGAATTTCAGAACTGTAAGGAAATAAATTTCAGTGATTTTAAGCAAAGAAGTTTGTGGTAGTTTGTTTTATGGCAGCCCTGACAAATGAATACAGTGATTAAAATAACCCTTACATTGGAGAAAATCCTCAGTGTGATTGGCTGTAATGAAGTCCTTCTAAACAGTGTGCTTGTAATTCGATGAGAGGTAAAATCAGTATTGAAGAGCAGGTCTGCAGAGGTGGTAGGTCAGCAGAACAGAGGTAAGAGCACTTGCTATCATAAGGCCACAGGGGAGGAGAGTGATGGGGGAGCACGTGAGGGAGGGGCTCTTCCCTAGGTACCTGTCTCTCTTTTAGTCATATCCCACTGAACCACCCAGATGAGATGGTTTTCTGGTTACTGTGCTAGGTGGGAAATGGGGCCATAGTCTGTGGCATTATTTATCCAAATTCTGCATTACTCTTCAAAATAATGTGGATTATGCTAAACAGGATTTATGGTATAGTTTATCAACATGGAGACCATTACAAAGGAAGTTTCTAGACTAAGTGTTCTAGACCTGAAAAACAGTTCTTTTTAAAGGAATGGATTAAATTACTGGCTTGAAAATAAAACAACAACACTAACAAAAAACCTCTGCTGCTTCAAAACTCAAAAGAGACCACCTCCAAAAGCATTCTTTCCTCGAAACTATCTGGTAGATGGCAGACTTGATAAATTTACATTTGACAGACAAATACAAAACTTTTTCATGTTACACAAAGGCAATGTTATAATCTAGCTGTGAGGCCTTAGCTCAATTGAGGTACTGAGATGTGGGCCAGATGAAGATAATTCAGGGAATCCAGCTGCAGCGAGAGTCTCAGGGAGCCCTCCCTCAGTTAGATGAAATCTCAACACTTACTGCAAAAGCAAGAGCAATATGATAATCACCTGGCAGTGGTGACCAGACTTATTCTTGCTAAAATAAGAAAGAGATTGACATACTCTTCAAATGATCAAAAGGGAAATGCAAGAGCTTTCTTTTCAGACATTCAAGTCGCACTGAGTTTGGTCACATAGTGTGTAAGAGGCTCAGCAAAGTCACTTGTTAGAGTATATAAAATAAATTTGGGAAATAAAAGGAGAGATTGGAAAGAATGAGGTATTTATTTACCTCATTGAAAAGGACCAATGAAACTGATCCCCTCTGTTAAAGGAGGAAAAGAGGATATTGCCAGGTATTTAAAATGTATGGACAGTACATTATTTCTAGAACACACCTAGAGGGTAGTTTCCATGAGAGGTTTCAAAGTAACAGAATTCCATCATGTTAGTTATCACAATAACTGCTTAAACAAATAGATATTGACGTTTCTATTACAAAAGTGATGCAGTTCACTATCAAAACAAAATAACCCAGAACTGAAATTAAGGTACATGACATGGACGGTGACATTCCCATGGAAAGCTACTTCCTGGAGTCATCCTTGGTTAACAGCTCAATGCCCAAAATCATAAAAGAAAGGCCTGGAAAATTTGTACATGTCCCCTAATCCAATTCCCTTAGTTTAGAGAACAATGGGATACAAAGAAGGCTATGGAGTTGCTGAAGCTTGGCAGGTACTGAGAAGATCCTGGTTTGCTCTCATGTCACCTACAGACACAGAAACCCTTTATCGACTTGATTTTTCTCTATACATTAACAGGGAAAGTTATCCTAGATTTCATGAACTAAAGTTGAGCATGGAAGAGATTTTTAAAAGGAGAGCTGACTAAGGTGGGCAAATAAAGTGGTAGTTTATGATTTCATTATCATCTTGAATACATTGTAGATGCCTCCATTTTTAGTTTCAAATTGCAGGTAAACACAATAACAGTATTTACCAACCTCTGGAAGTTTCTTTATTGGAAACATGTACATATATTTTAGCTCTTTATCTCGGAACTCAAACTTCAGTTCATGAATAATTTGGATAGTTACTATATGTTTTCCCATCTCTCGTCTGTAATACTCCCAAAGGCTACTTATTATGTGGCAATAATATCAAAGAATTTTAAAATTTCCTTTGAGATACTACAATTTTACTGAATACTGATACTTTTTCCTATAAAAGAAATTTACAAATTCCTTTCTTGATTTCTACACTTTATAATTTTATGTAGTATTTGCCTTCTCTAGGGAGAAGGCTGCAATACTATGAAAGTCCCTGAAAAGGTTTAAAAATGTTTTGCATATTCTAACCTAACCTATTGCAATTTATCTCTTAAATATGTGCCCCTTTCTTCATGATTTTTAATGCTTTCTCATATTTTCAAAGTAGTAAGTGAGCCAATACAGAGATGGTCTAACTTTTATCCTCACAGTCCTGAGCACAGTGGTCACAATGCCCTAAGATATGTGTATGAATGATACTGTGAGAATATGTACATATGACTGGTCTATGTTTAAGTGTATTTACATATGTACATATACACTGTTAAGTATAGGGTTCACACAGTTTTCAATGAGAAGAGAGGTTGGATGGCAAGCCAGGTGGGTTTGGAATCAAATGTTGACTCTTGCTGGTTGTGATTTGGACAAGTCACTTAGCTTCCAAACCATAGTGTCTTCATGTACAAAATGATAATAACACCTGTCTTCAGGTGTTGTCTGTTCCAAGGATGGAAAAAGATAATGAAATAATAGGCCCAATACAATGCCTGGCATAATGTTAAGTGTCAACAAATGGCAGTTATCATTATTTTCTCATGAAATCACATTATATTTTTAAAGGACTTAAGGGTATTGCCTAAAAATATTCAGCATTTCTCTTCCCCACTCTGCTTTCTGTCCTTTAGGAAATCCTACTTCTTGGAGATATTTGCTGATTGTAGTGTTATTCGTTCTTTCTCAAACTCACATTTTCTCCTCTGCACTATCTCTGACAGTGATGGCTGCTCTGCTGTTATTCTGGCTCTTCTCCTTGTCCCTGCACGTTTCAGGCTGAACTGTATCGAGTTATGTAATCATTTCAGGCACTCTGCCCTCTGTGAAACTGCCTCAGAATCAACTTCCCCCATGATTGGTTGCCACGGGCTACATTTTTATCAGTTGACCAAAATGCTTCCTTGGGTGTAGATTAGGTTGTCCTGCCTCTGGAGTGCTTGCAGTTCAGAACTTTTACTGGACACTTTCTCTTGTCAGTTGATGCTAAGAAGAACATGTCAACAGTAAAACTTATCTGGAAGCTAAAGATGATGGAACTGATAGATGTAGGTGTCACATTGTATAGCAGACAGTCGTGAAGCTTGATAGAATTTTTTGATAGATTTTTTGACTCTGTGCCGAATGACACAGTGAGTTCACTCTGGCTGTCTAGCTCTTCCCATATCGCATGTCATTAGCCATCTTGCTAAAAACATAGCAAAAGGCCAGGATTATTTTTAGTTTGAAAAGCTTCATTTACTTCTTCTTTTAGCAAAAATATTTATTTTTTGTAGTTGTAGTTGGACACAATATCTTTA
This sequence comes from Marmota monax, assembly GCF_021218885.2. NCBI lineage: Eukaryota > Metazoa > Chordata > Mammalia > Rodentia > Sciuridae > Marmota > Marmota monax. Next base: position 207,774 of record NW_026692185.1, read on the forward strand.
ATTGATTAATTTATGTATTCATTTTTATTATGTACTGCTAAGGATCAAACCCAAGGCCTTGTATGTATGTGGCGAGCAATCTACTGCTGAGCCATAACCCCAGCCCTTCATTTACTGCTTATAGACTAAATAGATCTTTAATGAATAACTTCTTTAACTTAGTCTTGTTTTTAAGACATGTAAATGGAATAAATACTCAGTGATTTGAATGATGGGTTCTCTGTAACAATGAAATATCTAAATGCTTTAACTAGGAGCATTTAACCACACAACATTTCTTTTTGGCACTCACAAGTATTTTCTTTTAAGCAGGGGTAATCTCTTTAAAACTAAATGTAAAATCACAAACATAAAGGACTTTTGTATTGAATTTTTAATACTTAGATATCAGCCTGTGTTCAGATTGCCCATGGAGGTATTATCCTTAATCATGGAGGCATAAGAATCTGTTCTAAATCAGCATTAATTTTAGGACTAATTTTAAAATAAAAACCTTAATTAGGTTCACTGGCATGAAATGTTTTGGGGCCCAGGAGACTGGAATTTTTTTCTCCGTTCCCACAGTCTCAGTCATCATTTAATATCACCTCATACTAAATGCCATATTTTTAATAAATTCAGATGATGGGTAATTCATAAAATATTTCAGTTGTTGTTAGATTAAATATGTTGTTAGACTAAATGTAATAATATCATCTTACTAATAATGATTTTTCTGAGATTAACACTGGAGTCTGTGGAGATATCTGTAGAGGATTATCTTGCCTTGTGAATAGGAACTGTGAAGGGGTTCAGACATTGGACTAAAGATTTTGAGTTCATGCTTGTGTGAACTGTTTTCCCTTCATTTTCTATTAAAAAGTGTAACAAGAGAAAAGTAGTTATTTTGAATAAATTCAACAGCCTTTCTATACCATATGCACAGGCTTGAGGAAGACAATTTGCATAGCATGAAGTCCTGATCTAGGACTTCACCAGGACCAACATTGATGTAGTTTTCGATGTTGTTTGTTTTCCATTTAAAATTGTCTAAAAGAAGACTTGGGCCATTTCAAATTTATAGCATTTTCCCCCCATTGGTAGATGTATGGTTTAAATATGAGGTGTCCACCAAAAGTTCATGTGTGGGACAGTGTAGGGTTTAGAGGTGAAATGATTGGGTTATGAAAACCTTAACCAATCACTAAATTAATCTGATGATACAGAATTAACTGAGTAGTGGCAGTAGTCAGGTAGGGTGTGGTGGGAGAAGAAGGGTCATTGGGGATATATTTTTGAGGTATATGTTTTGTATCTGAAGAGTGGAGCTCTCTCTCTCCCTCCCTCCCTCCCTCCCTCCCTCACTCTTTAATTCCTGGTGCAAAGCAATGGAAACTTTCATCCTCTTCTGCCATGTTGTTCTGCCTCATCTAAGGCCCTGAGGAATGAAGCCAACCATCTATGCACTGAGAGCTCTGAAACCTTGAGCACCAATTAAACTTTTCCTTTTCTAATTGTTCCTGTCAGATCTTTTGGCCACAACAACAAAAAAGCTGACGAAAAGAGTAGATTTCAGTCCAGATGCCAGAAGCCACTCTGAATATTCAAATAGAAGGGGTTAGGATCAAGAAATTACAGGTGTAGCCATAGTAAGGGTGGGGGTAAAGGCCAGGGAAACCTATCTGCTGATATCAGAGGCCAGTAGTCCCAAAGAGGATCCTCAAGTTCACCAGGATGCTACTGTGAATCTCAGAAATCTCTAATGTTCATGCTGCCTGAAGCTCCTGAAGTGAATGATTTGGAAGCCCTCTCACACTGAAGCTCCTGTCTTCCTTTGCTTTTTTTAAAATTTTGCCACAAAGCAATGTTTTTTTTTTTTTGCTTCCTTCTGCATCATAATGCCTGTTGGTCATTTGCAGACTAATTCTGTAACCATCCAGTTAAAAGAGCTCTGGGAAATGGATTTTCAAGTTTCTCTCCTTTGAAGCACACAAAAATATGTGAGAGGGAAAGTAATGATGTCAGCTTGAACTTAAATCTGAACTGGTCCAAATTTTGTCAACTCAGAATCCATAGACTCTCTTCTGTGCATATTTGAGCTTCAAAAACAACCACCCAAATTCATCTTCCACAGGATATGATAACTCTGCATTATATAGCCATCCAGTTTACCCTCTCCACAGAGGGCTAGATACAAAGTTCTGTGAACCACTGATCTATCTCTGAGCGATATTCATTCTTTTTCTGGACTTGGTTCCAATTCTCCATTAATATTGTGTAACTTTTAGGCTGAATTAAAGAGAATGGTTTGCAAAAAATGGATTGATGAGTTGATATATAAAGAAAGAAATATGCCTAACTACTACATGCCTTATTTATACAAATAAATAAAGAGCCATATTAGTAATTTTTAAAATATTTGTTTTTTAGTTGTAGCTGGACACAATTTCTTTATTTTATTTATTTATTTTCACATGGGACTGAGGATCAAACCCAGGGCCTTGCACATGCTAGGCAAGCACTCTACTGCTGAGCCACAACGCCAGCCCCACAATTAGTATTTTGAATTCACTTTCTCACTACCCATTCCTTTTGTCTTCAGTAAATACCTTGTCTCATCATCATTTTTTATCTAAAGATGTAATGCAAATCTTTTTTTTTTTTTAAGGGCTGGAGTTATTAGAGCTTTCCCTTCATTGGACTGCTTTCTCCTTTGTTAACATTTTCATTAGCTATATGAGTACTAGGAAGCAACTCAGTGAATTCCTTGAATCCTTCTTGCCTTTATCAAGTGGCCACAACTCTTTTTTCTCTTTGATAATCAGTATAATTCTCTCCAGTTAGTATGCAAATCCTTTGTCTATTTCCTTGATGGTATAAAGAATTCAAAGTGACTAGGCAAGTTCCATGGACTCATTGTTAGGTCTTCTAGTGGAAGCATTTAGTTTTCAGAAATTCAGTCCTCTAAACCTGCAGAGCCAAAAGGGGGAAAACAGGATGCAAAGCTTTGTGACTGGCCCTTAAGGATTGCAGGAGAGAAGAACCATGTCCATCCCCACCTCTTGGTTCCCTGATGCATGTATTCTGGCTATGGGAAAAGGTAGTATCATGCTTGTTGCTGGTTCAGAAAATACACCAAATCTTGTAGGACAGTACATCCCTAATGAGGTATTATTAATACTTAGCCAGCACTATAACTCTTTAATAGGATATTTCACTGCCATCTCAAGCAAGCCAACCTGAGGCGATGTGGTATGGGATAATATGTTCCATGGGTGTGAACCTCTCCCTCATTCCTTGCTGGTAATGTATTCTTTGGCCAGAAGCTAAGTTGAGTAGGTATCATTATAGAGAACCATAATAACTATTAGCCTATGGTTAATAGTTATTGAAAAAGCAGAGCACTCAAGGAAGGCAATTTATATCTACTGTGTTTGTTCTGGTGAAAGATGTTCCTTCTTCCATTATGGAAATAGGCAACATGGGAGCAGATCCCAGTAGGAATGGAGCCACAAGGAGTCAGTATCAATCACCACTGATGGCATGTGATGTGTTTAACAACAGTGGAAGCTGGAATAGTCTTGTTGAAGGGAAGACTATCCTTTATGCCCACATGTCTAGCTTCTATACCTGATGCCTTGACTGTCTTGTGTATGAGCCTATTGTTCAAACTGAAGTGACTGGAAAAAGGTTGACTGATGTTCACAGAAAAGGTTGTCAGCTTCACTTTGCTACTGAGAAAAGGCTTTGCAGTTGGGCACTAACTTAGAACACAAATACTTTCAGACTTTTGCCATTTCCAGAAGTTCATTGCTTCTTATTCAGAACTTGTTATCAATGACTCAGTTTTTGTTTCTTTCAAAATTCTGAGAAATGGGAAAATCATTATCTACTGTCCATTGTGTAGGTCTTTTAAGGAAAAGAAAAGAAAATGAATGTGGTTCTGACTATTAGGAAGATTTCCTTGCTCGCCCTTTGTAAGGGCCATTACATTGTGGAACTGAAATGTCAGAAGGTAGTACAAGTTTATTGGTGGACATATTTGTAAACCAGCATTGACTTCTTTAACCTCCATCACTTAATCATGGACATCTCCTGAGGTCCAAAGTCAGCTCAACTATCTATGTTGCTTATAAGACCTTTGAATTTTGGAGTCAGTTCAAATTCTCCCTGAAGTCCCATATTCTACCTTTCTGATAAGATAGGGACCTGTTACCAGACCTATATGAGCTTTCTCCCCTTTAAACTAATTATTCACCATCTTACCGAGTGCTTAATAGATCCAAGTAGAGTATAAAGACAACTTGGATGTTTCTTGTGGCCATTGTGATATTTTCCTCACAACTTCCTTAAATAGTATAAAATTAAACACACAAAAAGGAGAAAAATACGACTTTAAGAGTGTTTTTGCCTACTATTTTGGGGGAGTGAGTGAGAGTTGGATAATCATTCCATTGGGCAGCTTTGGATTGTTTTTATGGATTATGTCCCAGATGGATATTAGCATATTGGTAGGGCATAGTCAGATAAATGTTAAAAAATTTTAAAAAGCAACAGCTAGTAGATTGGATCCAACTGTTTCCTTAAAATGGCAGGTTATGTTTATGATTGGTGTTTTTAATACAGCTTCATAGCAGAGCAGGTTTATGTAATTTGGCCACCTGTTATAAACATCAATTTTAATCCATCACATATATCTTTGCCAATATAGCTTATCATTGGTTAACGTTTGAGGATTTAAAGTAATTTCTTGAGAAAATTAAGGAGCCATCTGGGATTGGATGTGTTCTCCAAATGGTTTACAAGTCATCAATTTGAAATGCTGCAGACATGGAGAGGACACACATGTGAGTGCACATTCATTTTGGCCCTGTTTGCAATACTGTTTGTAAGGACATTTTATCATAAATGATTCAGAAAATTTACCTACTTAACACAGCCTCTAAATCACCACAGCCAGAAATATATTTGAGATTCACTGGTCTAGACCTGTGTGTTTAAATAATGAGTCCAGCTGCTCTAACCAGGATTACTCAGTGATTATAAAGAAACTCTGTAGCTTTTCAGTTAGAATAAAATTATTGCAGAAACCAAAATCTGATTTCTGATATTTATTTTGAGTAAAATTGGCTTATATAATGTGCCTCTAATACATAGATAATTTGTGCAGAAAATATATTTATGCTTCCCATGCGAGTTAGAAATCCCCATCAGAGTAGCAGTTTCCTAAACTGTTTAGGAAAGACAAATTCAAATAATTTGCACAAAGAGTATACAACAATCTGGATCTGTGAAAGAAATCATCTTGAATATATAAATTAGCAGTAATTTCTGCATGTAACCCTTCAATGTGCTTAGTTTGAGGACATGGCTTATTTTAGTTTTTCTTTTCCCCTGATTACTTTGGATTTGTTGACTTATTCATTACTAGTGGTAGGGAATGTAGGGGTTGGGTTTTATCTTCTCTGTTTTATTCCTATTTTTGTACTTCTTTTATGGTTCATTTTAACATGTCACCTTTGGAGGTGTAATCTTGGAAATTATCAGACTCCTCCAGCTAGAAACATATTTTATTAGATTTATAGCTTATCCCTTCCTGTTATTCAAAATCATAGGTTTTGAAAAAGACAGGATATAAAATTAAAAAGGTAAAATGTAAAAATGAACAGAAATATTTTTAACAAAGATTTAGAATTGTCAACAAAGGCTCATTCTTACCAATTATAAAAGAAGCCATTTAAAAGTCATTAAGAATGATGTATTTTTAATTTCTGCAGCAATATTGAAAATATATGGAGTCTTTTAAAATATACATTTCTAAAAATGAACATTGACATAACTCCTTTATTCCATTTATTTATTTTTATGTGATGCTGAGGAACAAACCCAGTGTTGCACATGTGCTAGGCAAGCACTCTACCACTGAGCTACAACCCCAGCCCATGGAATATGGAATGTTTATAGAGATTGACTTTAAGCATATAATATCAAGTCATAGGTATAACCCACTTGTGCATTCTTTATTTCATTTATAATTAATATGCTTTTTATATTTTAAGTGTATCTTTAGGTTATCATTTCATATTGAGGCATAGAAGGCTTATAACACATTCATATACACATATAATGGGCTGGGGACTTACATATCCATAATCTGATGTAAAAACCTGTGAGGTCACAGGGTCCAAATCTAGGTGGTAATTTATCATCAATATACCACATTATCTTTTGTGTAATTTTTGTGAACAAATTTGATGCCTGATATAGTAATTATGAATAAATATCTGTTTAGAAAATAGGGAGGAAATAATCTACTCCTCCTTGAAGTAGGTAATGATTTCACAGAGGAAGTTGTATTTATATTGAGCTGTAGTATTAGAAAATGGGATTTATTAGATGCCTTATATGATTGTGGATAGTCCCCAGTGGCCCTCTGTGGACTGCAAAGCCAGAGGACCCAGTAGCTTCCAGGCCAAGAAGCTGGAGTCTCAGAACAAGAGGAATGAATGATGCAGCCTCAGTTTGAGACTGAAGACTTGGAACCTCCTTGGAAAGTCACTAGGGCAAGTCTGCATTCAAAGGCTGAAGAATCTAGAATCTGAAGTCCATCCATGGACCACAGCAGCAGCAACACACAACAAATGCTCCCTAGTCTGTTTCCTCCTCTTCTGCTTTTTGTTCCATCCAGGCTCCCAGCCCACTGAATAATGCCATACACTGTGGCGGGGGGGGGGGGCTTTGCACCGAGTTCGCTGCTCCCCATGACAATCTTCTCTGGATACACCCTCAGATAAGCACCCAAAACGGTGCTTTACCAATCTTTAGGCATCTCTCAATTGAGTCAAGTTGACATCCAAGATTAACTATCACCCAGGCTTTGATGGATGTGTCAAATTGAAAGGCAAGGTGAGGCATGCTGAGTATGAGAATAAAGAGTTTATTCAGGCCAACCTAAGGATGATCATCCAGGGAGACAACCTTCTAATCATCCTAGAATTTGTGCTTCTGAAATGACATCTGAGGGGTCTGAAGCTTTATAGCTAACAAAATAAAAACGAAGGAGGTTACAGCAACTCCCTTGCTCTAATATGCCTTGGGTGTCAAGAAAACACAAGACATAGAGTGTTAACTGGTCACTTATTCATTCCAGGTAAGAGTTACAATAATAAGGAAAAGGCTTTTACTGAAATTATTTATTATTCTTATGGAATCATGGTCTCAGAAAATTGCGATATTCCAGGTCACAGTGACCAAGGGGACTGCAGTCTCATGCCTCACATTTCCCAGGCTCAAGAATTGTGTGACCTCATTTTAGTTGTATGTGTGTGTGTGTGTGTGTGTGTGTGTGTGTGTTATGTGTGTGTATGTCTATATGTGTGAGAGAGAGACAGAGAGAGAGACAGAGAGTCAGAGAGACATTTTAAATGTTCTCTCAGATGCTTAGGAATATATCACACATATTAGAAATTAAGAGCATTTCAACAGAAAGAATAGTATTGAAGAGTATTGTCAATTAAGAAAAGGCCTAGAAATTGAAGTTCATAGGATTGGGAAAGTAAACAAGGGACTTAAAGCTTAGTTAAGTTCAGGATAAGAAGGGGATTATTGCTATTATAAAAATGTATTCTGTACATAAAGAGCTGGTGTATTTTAAAGCAAAGGATTGACACAAATTGATGGGGTGGGTTTTAATAATAGATTATAAGGTGATACTATGGAATTTGTGTCAAATAGGAAAAGACTGATAGCAGAGCCAATTATGCACAAATGGCATAGTCTAAGATTTTCTTTTCCAGTACAAAATGAAACCATAGGTTTTTCTTGAAAGACTTGGAAGACCTCTCTTACATATGTCACTTACTAGCATTAGTTTTACTTTTAGATGATATTTAAAGACTTAAAAATGCTGCATATATCTAAATTTTAAAAATTTAACAGTTAAAAAATTATCAACCTCTGATGATTTTAGTGCATCTTCATACTTTTTTAAGCCTTGTGGTTTTTTGAGTCCAAGTTACTATTATATATGTTACTGAGATAAATCCGCAACATTGGTGAATGAACTCTTATAAATGTCTCCTCTAACAACATTTTACGGATATCAAAAAAGCAAAGGCAATTTTTGTGTGTGTTTTGTTTCCTTTTCCTGAATCTTCCTCAAAAGCACACAAACTGTAAATTACTAGAACAATAGCCAAAAGGCAGTTCTCTGAATGAAGAAAAAGAAGATACATAAACAAGAAAACAAGAGAAGATAATTTAATTCTTATGAAATTGAAAACCAAGAGATAAAATGTCATGACCCTTGGAAAATAGAAACTCTTGTTATGATGAGTATTATTACTGATATATACAGTGTCTTTATTATTTACTTCTACCTAAAAATCCCTCCTCTAATGAGTTATGAAACAGGGTATTCTTAGGCATGGGATTATTTGTCCCTGCCAAAAATTATTTGATGATTTTTGACTTAATTGGATAGGTCATGTAAATCAAAACAAACAAGCCTCTAGAGCAACTTAGTCTAATTATACTGTCAAAATTTAGAAATTTTGTAATGATAAACATGTCAATTGTTCCCTGCAAAGAGTTTAGGGTCCTTGGCTGCCCTCTAGCATTTAAAATGCTGTTCACTTTAGTGATTATGTAAAGAAATAGTTGGATTAAATTTTGAGCAAAGCAATTTATTTCCTTACTTAAAGCAAGACTAGTAGTAGTAATTCTAGTAATGATTGTCATAAAGATGATTCATATTTTTAGGTGGCTTTATAAATGCATGATCTAGCATAAGAGAGATGATTCTAGTTTAATTTCTACAATTTATCTTTTTGGGTCTCATTTCCCCCTGTATTAACGTTTGTAGAAATGACAAAAAATAAATCATTACTTAAAATATTGAATTTTAAAAATGGAATTTGTGGTTATTATATAAATGTTTTGTAGGGGATAGTGCTAGATGTATCATAGTTTATATAACAGTATGTCTATTAGACCATAGATATAATTGAAAATTTAATGGTTATATCATCTTTTGGAAGTCAAAGGTTCATTTAAACAATAAGCACTTGTAATTTGCTGTGTTTTTAACATAGGATGAGTCACTTTTTTGGTCATTGTTCTCTTGTTCTCTGTCTCTTCATCCATCCTCCATTCTTAATGTGCTAACATAGTGACAGATACATTGTTGTACAATGACTATATCAAGGCAAAACCAGCTATTTAGGATCAAGTCCAAATATCTAGTTAGGTTGAGAGAGTTTTAAATGCAAGAGGTCATATCCAGCGAGCAGAATAGGAGGTTTTATTAGATGACTCAAATAAGGAAATAGTCAACAAATTACAGTTCACTGTGATGCTTTAAGCATGTTCTTACAAGGAAAAACAATACATGGTGCAGAAAAGAGGCATAGGAGGAGAAAAGAAGAGAGAGGCACAATCTGTGGTTTCAGTTTTCAAAGAGGGTGAACTCATGATACAAAATAACCAAGATACCTCAATTTCAACCTTGGACATTTGTAGGACCATAGTGGCCTGACCAAACAGGGTAGACCCTTGTCAAAAATATTAACTTAATGGTTCAGTGACCTTTTTTTTTTTCTTTTTATTGAGTAGAAGAATATCATAGAATGAAAATGGTATCTAGGGAGAGTAATTTCAGAGAGCCTGCCGCAGTCTGGCTGGGCACAAAATCACGAGCCACCACACAGCTTGTAGATTCAAACAGCAACTCTTTATTCCCGAACTCACACCAGCCGTCTACAATCATGTTCTGGGGAAATACACGTTCTCTGCCCAAATCCACATCCACTGGGCTTCTGTCTCCCAAACAATACTGTCTGAGTCCCGTGAGAACTCAAGGGGAACTCAGGCAGCAGGATACGCCCTATTCCCAGCAGGAATAATCTTAAACCTGGAACCACCCTAAATGGAGATAGTCCTAAACCGGGAACGCCCTAAACTCGGATCTGCCTTGGTCCTTGAGCAAGGTCACCTACATGCAATGTTACTGCAAAATGTCCTATTTCCACGAGTCCTTCCACTAAGCAACATGGGGTACACTGGCAAGGGAATTGTCATACCTACTTGGCTAATGGCTCCCAGCAAGAGCCAACTTGTTGAATATTTGAATGAGAGTTGTTCAGCATATGAAAGGTTTATTTCTGACATGGGCAAAAGAAGGGCAGTGGACTTGTTTGCTGAACATTAATGCAAAGAGTAAAGAGCAGAATTAAATGAATCTGTGAGATTTTAAATTTCTTTCTATGAAGATATGTAGACTTTTGTTTTATGCAGCCAGTGGTGGGGCACTCACCACCTCAAACATGATTGGCCAAACCAGATATTTGAAAGTGTATTCTTACATTGGACCTAATTCCAATACTCTGAAAAATATATTTAGTGACTCTAATTTTAATATGAAGAGATATTCAATATAAACATCTGCATATACTGATTAGGATTAAAAATCACCTGTGCTGGGGATATAGCTCAGTGGTAGAGTGCTGGCCTAACATGCATGAGGCCCTGGGTTCAGTTTTCCATGATGAAAAAAAGAAATTGCAAAAGCTACCATTTCACAGGTCATCATAGTCCCAATGCAGATATAAGAATATTTTATAAGATCTAGGATATTTTATTTAAAATGATTCCTACTGTTGTCCTAGTGCAAACAATGAGAACAGGTCTCAACAGACTGTCTTTTATAAGGCTGGTTTTCATTGATTCTCAGGATGCTATGTCAGGACTTTTATCCTTTAGCAATATCATTTTAAATATGGTGTCCCGGCTTGGAAAACAATGTCATTAGGAGATGATATACTTGGGAGCTAACAGATTGCCTTTTCTATAATTGCTAGTATTCATAACATGCAGTCTTTGTTTTCTTTGTTGGGGCATATATTTAAACTGCATAATGAAGCCTTATTATACTCTTATTAGTTCATGTACCAGAAGGGGAACTTCACTCTTGGATGAAAACATAAAGGATTTCTCAGAAAAGAAAACTGACTCATTTGAAGATTTAATTTACCATCCAATTCCTAATTCCTTTGATTCATCAATACTTCCTAAGTTTTTAATAGCCCTTTCCCTCCAGAATTCCCAGTCTTATTTTGATACTATTCTCAGTAATGAATATAATGATAGCTAATGTTACTAAGTTAGCTATAAGGGTAACTAACATTTGTTAATTGTATCTAGTGCTATTCTGGATTCTTTGTAAGTATGAAGTTATGTAATCATATTACTAGAGTTTTGATTGAACTAGTAATATAACCAATAATTTAAGGAAACCCAAGGGTTGAATAAATCTAGGCAGTTCAGTTCAGGACCCTGTGCTCATGGACACAATGCTAGGACAGAAAAATTTCCACCGATTTCCATAGTTTCATATCTGCAAGACTTTATTTAACTGTATGTACAGACAAGCTGAAACAAATGTCAAATAGTAAAAACCTTTGTTGAAAGAGGAAGACATAATGAATACAAAAATGAATCACAATTATCTTGGAGTCCAGAGAAATATAGCTAATGAAAATTCATCAGCTAATGAAAATTATCAAAGTATCACTATGTCTTCATGGTTTTAAAGTTTAATTTATAAAATATTCACTAAGAGTGTATCTGTTGACAGCTTAATGTCTTAGAACAGTAGTTCTTAAAATTTGTGACCTTCCTTCTGCTTTTCAAAGTTATTCAGCACTCAAATCTTTGCTTATGTGAAGATTATCTATAGATATTTATTTTATTAGAAATTAAAATTCAGAAGTTGTTAAATATGAAAATAATTTGTTAATTATTAGTTCATTTAAAAATGACAATGACATATTCATTATATGTCTACCAACTAATATTTTTTTAAAATACAAGTACATTTTCTGGGGCTAAAGGCAAAACCCAGTTTTGGAGCACATACTGAGCATGGGTGAGGTTCTGGGTTCAATTACTAGAGTGCAAGCCACACAAACTCCCCAAAAATTACATTTCCAAGACAAAACTATTCAGTGAGAAGAGGGGTATTGTTTTTCATATTTGCAAATATCTCTAAAGTTTGGCTGAATAGAAGATACCTACATTTTCTTATCTGCTTCTACATTCCACAAACCAAGTAGACTCTGGTGAATGCCAGTGCAACCTTATGTCAAAAACAATGAAAGAAGTAAACAAGACTTTGGTGATATCATGAAATTACCATGGCAATCTTATGGACTCCCTGAAAAGTTTCAGGATGCTCAGTGGTCATAGATCACCCTTTTGAGAAATAATATGTTAGAATGATGGGCTAGGAGAAGCACAGACCTGAGGGTTTCCTTTAGATCATTACATCAACCCTGGGTTGTCCTATTTTCAGTTATACAACCCTGTCCCCTCAGGAAACATAGTAGGATGCTTCAAAATTTTTAAGGGATTTAAGTGCATTAAGTCCCCCATTTCTATTCAAGAGATAATCAATAACTTTCACATACTCACAAATTCATTTTCTATTTAAAAGCATTTTATGATTGCAAAAAGCATAGAAATAAGTAATGACAAATTGAAAGTATTATTCATGAGTCAATCAAAGCATTTTGAGGTTCGTGGTGAAACCCCTGGATTTTTTTTATTGTGAAAGAACAAGGGTCACCTTCAGGAAGACCATTTGTGTATTTCTCACATTAGGCAATCTGTAACAACCTATATTCACTTGTTTCCTCAAAGAGGATTCTATAAAACCTAGACCTAGGGGCTAGAGCTATGTGCTGTCTCAGTTTCCCAGAAACTCCTTGCACCGTTGGCAAGACTCCTTTGCTTGACTGTCTTTGCACAGAGGCTGAATTCTTCCTGCAGGAGTAAATCCTTCATTTGGGGACAGAGAAACAGTCTTTCCTCTTATGAATCAGCTGCTTGTGCTGAAGAAGACTGAAAATGAACAAAGATATAATCTAATGTTAGATACTAATAAGTCCTATAAAAATAGTTAAGCAAGGTATGGACAAAGGGAGAGACAGGGCATTTGATAAGTTGGTTAGTGACATTGCTGAGAACTCAGGTAGACATTTGACACAAGACCTAAAAAGATTGAGGGAGAAGTCCATTTCTGAAGTAAGAGCAGTCTGAATGGAAGCCATAGAAAATGTTAATTCTCTGAGGACAGAAATAACTTGACTTATTTGCAGTTGAGGAAACAGCAGGACAAAGTTTGGCTGGAGCCACATGAATGGTCAAGATTAAGAAACAGGGGGGTGCTAATAGTTCCAGGACAGCTCATAAAGTATCATGCAAAGACCATGATAGATTATCACCCTGAGTTACAAGAGTGCACAAAGCTATTGGGAGGTGGTCAGTAGGAGAGTCTTATTCAAAGGGGCTCATTCCTAGTACAATGCGGATGTTGCCTGGAAGCAGGTAGCCCAGTGGGGAAAGATGTGCTGGTGGCTTTCCCTAGGATACTTACCATGAGGGAACAGTGATGTTTCCTAAGCTCCGCATATTTAATTTAATTAATTTAATTTAATTTAATGGAGTCCCACAAGCACAGCATATTTAATTTCTTTAAAAAATTCCTGAAAAACACTGTTTTCCTGTGCAAGAAGTTTGAAATGTTCAAAATTCTTCATTCATATCGAAAAGTGGTGAGAAATAAAGCTTGTGGGACTCAATATGCCATCCCAATATAATCTGGGATTTTAACTGAAGAGTTGAAATGAAACAATCACAAGGATTTAGGTTGTCACTAATTCTATGTGACAATTTAGGTAGCAGAGGCTTGATTCTTAGATCTCTATCATGAATTCTAGAGTTTGAAAATAAAACCTTTACTCTCAAAGACATTTTCACTTACATGCAATTTGGCCTCTAACAGGGTCTTTCCAGAAGCTTCCATAGCAACTTTCAGGGATTAGACATGGAATGAAGCCTCTTTTCCATCCCTAGATTCCGTGACATATTCGTTTAACATGGTTTATTGAGTACCTCCTATAAGAAAGGATTTTGAAATATTTTTCAAACCAATGTATATAAACCTCCAAAATTTGGGAAGCACACTTGGAGGCTGGTCAATAATGTATTGTCCTGACAGTATTAAGAGTGGAGTATCTTCTTATGGAGAATGTACATTTCTTTTCTCTCTAGGGAAGCAAATTTGGATAGAAGTTATGGAGTGTTCTTGGGATTTCTGGGGATCTAGGAAGGGTGATCTTTCATTCCAGATTTTCTAATACAATAATCATGTTTCAATAGTCCATCTTTTGTTTACTGCTTTATTTGATGCCATCAAATCTAATTCCCAGTGTGATTTTTTTTTTTTATGTTTTCATACATGTACTTTGGATAATGAGGTCTATCACATTCCACCATCCTTGCTAATCCCCTATCCCCTCCCTTTCCCTCCTACCCCTCTGCCTGATCTAGAATTCATCTAATCTTCCCATGTTCCCCCACCCTACCACACTACATGTCAGCCTCCTTATATCAGAGAAAACATTTGGCATTTTGTTTTGGGGTATTGGCTAACTTCACTTAGCATTGTCTTCTCCAATGCTATCCATTAACCTGCAAATACCATGAATTTATTCTCCTTTATTGCTGAGTAAAACTCCATTGTATATGTTTGCCACATTTGTTTTTCATCCATTATCCACTGAAGGGCATCTAGGTTGGCTCCACAGTTTAGCTATTGTGAATTGTGCTGCTATAAACATTGATGTGGCTGTGTCTCTGGAGTATGCTGTTTTTAAGTCTTTGGGTATAGACTGAGAGGGATAGCTGGGTCAAATGGTGGTTCCATTCCCCGATTTCCTAGGAATCTCCATACTGCTTTCCATATTGGATGCACCAATTTGAAGTCCCACAAGCAATGTATGAGTGTGCCTTTTTCCCCACATCCTCACAAAACTTATTGTTGTTTGTCTTCATAATAGCTGCCATTCTGACTGAACTGAGATGGTATCTCAGAGTAGTTTTGATTTGCTAGAGATGGTGAAAATTATTTCATATATTTGGTGACTGATGGATTATCCTCTTCTGAGAAGTGTCTGTCCATGTCCTTCGCCCATTTGCTGATTGGAATATTTGTGTGTTTTTTTTTTTTTTGGTGCTTAGTTTTTTGAGTTCTTTATATACCCCAGAGATTAATGCTCTATCTATCTCTATATGTGAGGGGTAAAAATTTGCTCCCAGGATGTAGGCTCTCAATTCACCTCACAGATTCTCTCTTTTTCTGAGAAGAAACTTTTGAGTTTGAGTCCATTCCATTTATTGATTCTTGATTTTAATTCTTGCGCTATAGTGCTCTTATTAAGGAAGTTGGGGAGTAATCCCACATGATGGAGATGAGAGCCTAATTATCTTCTATTAGAAGCAGGGTCTCTGGTTGTATTCCTAATCCTTGATCCATTTTGAGTTGAGTTTTGTGCATGGTGAGAGATAGGGGTTTAATTTCGTTTTGTTGCATATGGATTTCCAGTTTTCCCAACACCATTGGTTGAAGAGGCTATCTTTTCTCCAATGCATATTTTTGGTGCCTTTGTCTAATATAATTATAATTTGTGCATTGGTCTCTGTGTCCTATATTCTGTACCATTGGTCTACCAGTCTGTTTTGGTGCCAATACCATGCTGTTTTGTTACTATTGCTCTCTAGAATAGTTTAAGTTCTGGTATAGTGATGCCACCTGCTTCACTCTTCCTGCTAAGAATTCCTTTATCTATTCTGGGTCTCTTATTTTTCCAGGTCAATTTCATGATTGCTTTTACTATTTCTATGAGGAATGCCATTGGGATTTTGATCAGAATTGCATTAAATCTGTATAGTGCATTTGGAAGTATGCTCATTTTGATAATATTAATTCTGCCTATCCAAGAGCAAGGTAGATCTTTCCATCTTCTAAGGTCTTCTTTGATTTCTTTCTTTAGGGTTCTGCAGTTTTCATTGTACAGATGTTTCACCTCTTTCATTAAGTTGATTACCAAGTATCTTATTTTTGTTTTGAGGTTACTGTAAATAGGGTAGTTTTCCTCATTTCCTTCTCAGAGGATTCATCACTGATACACAGAAATGCCTTTGATTTCTGGGTGTTGATTTTATAACCTGATACTTTTTTGAATTTGTTTATTAGTTCTAGAAGTACTCTGGTGGAGCGTTTTGGGTCTTCTAGGTATAGAATTATACTGTCAGCAAATAGTGCTAATTTAAGTTCGTCTTTTCCTACATGTATCTCTTTAATTTATTTTGTCTGTCTAATTGCTCTGGCCAGTGTTTCAAGGACTATGTTGAATAGAAGTGGTAAAAGAGGGCATCCCCGACTTGTTTCAGTTTTAAAAGGGAATAACTTCAATTTTTCTCCATTTAGAATGGTGTTGGCCTGGGGCTTCGTATAGATAGCCTTTAGGACATTGACATAGGTTCCTCTTATCCCTAGTTTTTCTAGTGTTTTGAACATCAAGGAGTGCTGTATTTTGACAAATGCTTTTTCATAGGATTCTTATCTTTGAGTCTATTGATGAGGTCAAGGAAGCCTCCACCAAGATTTAAAATAAAGGCCTGGCAGTTCAACTTATAACAAGTTCAGAATCCCTGTAAGAGGCCCTGATGTGGGTAATGTGGGAAACTGTGAGATGGAAGCTGAAGCTGCCATAGAGACCCCTGGGATTAAGAGATGTCAGTACTGAGGATCATGAGCCAAGGAATGTTGCTGGCTGAGGATAGAGTGAATCTGAGAGGCCATGGGACAGGGCTGCCCAAATATTTTAGAGTACACAAGATACAACCCTGTGCCCCACACAGGACATGAAGATATAAGACTTGTTGGCTCACCTGGGTTTTAGTCTTGATTTGGTCCCATCTCTTCTTTCTATGTGCCAATTTCTCCCTTTTGGAATGGGAATATTTATTCTGTGCCATGTATACTGGAGATCATACTTACATACATATATGTGTGTGTATGTATGTATGTGTGTGTGTATATATGTATATATATATATATGTATATGTGTGTATATATATATATATATATATGTATATGTGTGTGTATATGTGTGTGTATATATATATATATATATATATATATATATATATATATATAGATTTTGACAAGAACTCACAACCAAGAGGATACTTTTGACTTGAAGTCTTGGGCAATGATGGAACTGTTAAGGATAAGAGGACTCTTTAAGATGCAATGATTGTATTATGCACAGTGAGATGGACATAACCTTTGCTAGATCAGGCTTGGCATGTGATGGTTTGAGATTACGTGTGCCTGAAAAGCTCATTTGAGTTAATGGAGGAATGTTCAGAGGTGAATGATTTCATTATAAGCATGGTAACCTAATCAATAGACAAGTCCTTTGGGTGGATTAATAATTGGCAAGGACCACTGTACTGGGTTGTAACTGTGGAAAGGTGGGGTGTGGCTGGAAGATGGAAGCCACTAGTAGCATGTTCTTGGAGATAACATTTTGACAATTGCTTTTTCATAAGATTCATATGTTTGAGTCTATTGATGTGATGAATTACGTTTATTGATTTCCATATGTTGAACCAACCTTGCATACCTGGGAGGAATCCCACTTGATCATGGTACAGGATCTTTTTGATATGTTTTTGTATTTGATTTGCCAGAGTTTTATAGAGAATTTTGCATCTGTATTCATTAGAGATATTGATCTAAAGTTTTCTTTCTTTGTTGTGTCTTTGCCTGGTTTTGGAAACAGGGTAATATTGGCCTAATAGAATGAGTTTGAAAGTACTGCCTCTCCCATTCCAAAAGGGAGAAATTGGTACATAGAAAGAAGAGATGGGACCAAATCAAGACTAAAATCTAGGTGTTCCTTCTTACTCTCTGCTTTGTGGCCGCCATGAGGTGAGCAGCTGCCTTTCAAACTGTCCTTGTATCCTACTGTTCTGCATCACCTCTGGCCCAGGGCCATTGAGCTGGCTGCCTATGGACTGACACCTCTGAGACATGAAATGTTCTGCACCACCTTAGCCCCAGAGCAATTCAGTCAGCCAAACATGGACTGAGATCTCTGGAAAATGCAACGCTAGGCAACAGGAAGAACACTGCACACTTTCAATGTGGTGTAGAGAGAAGGATGTGTATGTGCTTTGGTCAGGATGAGAGGGAACTCTTCCCAAACAAAATATACATATTTTACCTGAAATAATACCAGAGTCAGGCACCATTACTGGCTCAAGGATCCTGTGGGACAGTTCCAGGGACCACTGTGATGGTTTTCTAAATTGATAGTATGGTGGAAAGTATAGAGGAAAAATTGACTAGAGCTATTTGGGGGCAACTGATGGTGGTTTCACTGTGGATGGCTACAGTCATGTCCAGTAGAACCATGGAGATATTGTTGGAGCCAAGTAGAATGACAGCTTAAGTAACCCAAAGGAAAGCAGCCTCAGAATGACCCTCTGGAGGGTGAGGATAACTGTGTGGTGGGTGGGAGAAGAAGCAGCGCAGATTCGGGAGGAGCCTGAGCTCAGACCAATTGGGGGTGGGGGTCTCTTCACCCTGGAGCCTTCCTTTGACCAACCATCTTGGCCCAATCCTTTCTCCATCACACATTCCAGCCACACGTCACAAAGGCTAAACTCCAGTTCAGCCTTTGGTCAAAGGAGGAGCTGGCTTCTCAGCCCAGCTGCTCTGTGCTGACTAGCGTTGGACTAGTGTGGGACTTCTGCCTAGTGACAAGCCCCAGCTGCCCTCCATGGGCAGTCTTTTGACCAAGTGCGGTCGCAGGCTGCGCTGCAGGGCCCTCTTGGGCCATCACACTCCCCTCTGCCTTGCCTGGGAGGCTCCCTCTCCTCACAGGGACCACCCCGTTGCACCTGCCTCTCCCCTCAGCCCTGCCAGCAGGCGTTTCCCCCAGGATCACCGACCTCAGGGGCCTCCTGCTGCTGGCAGGGACAGAGGCCCGCTCCTCTCTTGGGGGATCCTGCTGCCTGTGTCCTGGGGGTCCTTCCACAAAAAAAACAGGGCTATCCTGGAAGAACTCGTGGATGTTCTGACCCTCAACAGCAGTAAGGATCCCCCCTCCTGGGTGCAGGCCACTCCTCCTGCCTTCAGTTCCTCAGCTCATCCACCAAGCTGAGGGGCCCATGACACCTGCTTGCTGCCCTGTTGTTGCCTCTAAGGAAGCTGAGCTCAGGGCCCAGGAACAGCTGGAAGAAGGCAAGATCCACCAGGAGGAGTAGGAGGAGAAGGAGGAGGAGGGGGAGGAGGAGAAGGAGGAGGAGAGGAAGGAGGAGAACGTGGAGGAGGAGAAGGACGAGGACGAAGAGGAGAAGGAGGAGGAGGAGGAGGAGGAGGAGGAGGAGGAGGAGGAAGAGGAGGAGTACGACACTCAGGGAGACCTCAGTGCCCTGGAGCCCAGTTCTTGGCCCACAGAGAGAAACAGTATTCCAGAGAGGGCCTAGGTGTCTCCCAAGAACTTGACATGTGGGAGCCCTGTCACCTGCAGCTCCCACTGCCCTGTTCAAGGAGTGCTTGTCCTGCTTAAAGCTGAGGGCTGCTTAACACTGGACAAGTGGGCCCAGGAGCGTGTAGGTGAACTGGATCCTCCCACCTCTCCAGCCTCCCAAGCATCCATCCAGGGAGAGCAGGGCCTAAAGCCGACCTGTGTTCTATCCCAGAGTTGGCCCTCACTAACTGCTGCTTCCAGGAGGCCAAATAAAAGAAAACAGCTCATGCCAGTGGTCTTGCCATCATTGATTGCCTGGCATCAGGATGGGCTGCCCCCACCTGCAAAGCGGCCACTTTTATGTACAAAAGGCACCCTGAGGAGGGTTCAGAGTGCCAGAAGTAACAACCTATAGCCTGAGGCAGAAGTCTCACAGGGCAGAAGAGAGGCTCTGGAGGACTGCACCACCACTGTCCATTCACCCTCCCCACCTGCAGGCCCTTCCTGGAATGCAGGCCCCCTCCCCTCACCCACTCACCCCTTTCCCATAGCAACCATCCTTGCCAGCAGGCAGTTGGAATTCCAGCCTGCTGGGCCCATGAACCTATCCATCCCTCCACCTTCCCCCTCATCTAATAAAGATGAGGGGGAAATCCCCACTTCCATTTCTTTGCTTCCTCCGACTCAACCTCCTTCTCCCTTCAGCCCCAGTCCCCAAGTCGGAGTTACCCCTAATGTGTTTCACCCAACCACACAACTGTCAAGACCTGTGATTGTAAAGGTCAGTCGAGCGTCGGAGGAAGAGACCACCAAGAGACTGTCTCATGCAACAGCAAAGGGTTTATTGGGGTCCAGCATGCTGGGGCTCAGAGCTCAGTTGAATAGCGCAAAGAGCCCTGAGAACAGCTTAAGCAGAGCTTATATACTTTCCTTGGAGAGGGCAGGGTGGAAAGTTCATTGATGTGCCATGGCGAGTGGGTGGTTTGCCTGCAACCGGCAGTTGGGGACAGCACATTCTGGGAACAAGATTAGCAAACAGTTCTCAAGATTATTAACCTTTCATTTCCCACTTCTTCTTCTGGTTACTTTTAATCATAAAAGTGATCATTGGGGGGTGTCACATTCTATGTCTGCTAGTGGGGTATATTGTTGTCTCATTACCATAAGTTTGATTTGTCCAATTTGAGCTTGGAGAAAGGAAACTACACGGTTGAGCAAACAGGGTCCTAGAGTTTGCAACAATATAAGGATTTTTAAAGGACCGGCCAGGGCTGATAAAAGCGTAGTTAACCAGGGGGACTGTGTGAACCAAGACTCATACCACCCTTTTTGGGTTTTTATCTCTCTCATTGATGCTCTTAAAGGCATCTTCTTAATTTATTCATAGATTCTTTTACAACTCCAGTATGGTTGGCATAAAAATAACATTCTTCCCTCAATGCAGCACAAAGGCTTTCTTCTCTCATGAAGAGGAGGTCCAACCCTCACCTGTTCTGTAAAACAACTTCAGAGAGAGAGGTTAAAGATTCCTGCAAAGCTGTGATGGAGGTTTCTAATATCTTTAAGTTTTGGTCCATTGCTGTTTCTAATTGGGTCATTTGTTGTGTCCCACGGACCAGGGCAGTGGTTTTTGTGTCTACCCCTGCAGCAACTCCTATTCCTAATAGGATGGCTAAAGTGAGGGATACAGGTTCCCGGCGAAACCGGGTTGTATGTCCCCTTATTTGACCTTCAAATGAACCTGCATCATGATAGAGCACTCTGGGAAACATCTGCACCATTATACAATTAATCACATCTGTTGACCATTTTATGAAAACATAAATAATGTTTAAGTATATAGAATTATACTGTTGTAGGGACGGACAAGGCAAGGCACCTAAGATAGCACCGAAGACAGGGAAACAGTCCTATTTGGTTGCAACCGGATTCAGAGGGCATTGCTTCTGTTGTAATTAATTAATCCTTTGAACCCCAAGTTTAGGTAGTTTCAG
Source organism: Marmota monax (assembly GCF_021218885.2). Lineage (NCBI taxonomy): Eukaryota > Metazoa > Chordata > Mammalia > Rodentia > Sciuridae > Marmota > Marmota monax. The sequence goes on from NW_026692185.1 coordinate 229,132, forward strand.
AATTTTGTACTCAACATGTAAGGGAAGGGGCTCAGAAGTTCACAGTCTGCAGAAGTTCACAAAAAGCAGTTTTTGTTTCTGTTTTTTCCCTCTGTTCTGGGCAAGTTAACTTTTCAAGGACACCTGGGAGGGGGAGTACTTTTTCTTTCTTTTTTTTTCCTGCCAGCTGTTACCATGGAGCCCAGTTGATAACTTTTTTATGTTAGAAATGTAGCCATCTCTGTGAAGCCCCAGCTCAAGGCCAGAGGCCTTGTTCACATATTTTGTGAAAAACTAGTAAGAGGGTGTCTAGCTTAGGAGTGCTGATTTTTCCAGCCAGTGGCCAAGTAGAACAGGGCAACATGAAAAGAGGAAGTTTATCTATACTGAACTCTTTTATAGGGACTCTTTTGCTGAAAGTCCTAAAGTCAGCCATGGTGAAGACTTCCGGAGAAGGTCAGTTAAGACTTTTCTGTGGGCCTGGTACAGAGGGGGAAGACAGGGAAGGCGGTGCTGAGAGGAGCTCCGTGGATCTGGGAATGAGGAAGGAGAGATGTAAAAGAATAATGGGAAAGGGGTTTGGGATTTTCCTAGCAAAAAAAGATTGAGTAGTAGAACAGGTAGAGCAGAGGGGAAGACTGGAGTGAGTATCCCAAAAAGCCTGTGAGGGACTTTAAATTTTTAGTAACCTGTTTTCAGTGATGACAAAGCAACTTTAAAGGCCATTTTCATTACATCTTGGATAGGGGTCTGAGGGCTCTCCTCAGCTGGTTTGAGCTTTGGGTTAGCTGGTAAGAGGACCTGGTGGGACCCGGTGTGGGCACTGACAGGAGAAGAGAGGAGTGAATGGGTGGAGGGGTACCTCAGTACCTGTTACTTCAGCAAGGGGGCAACGGTCTGAGAACCGGTGGAGGTTTGGGTTCCATCAGGTAGCCCCTGTATGTTCACATCCTTATGACTTACAGAAGAAGTTGGTTTTTCCCCCACACAGTGGTGACTGTTTGTGGCTTTGATAGTCCGCCGGGCAAACATAGTAATCTAGGTTAGCCAACCTGCATCTGGCTCGCGTGTCCCTACATCCATAATGTTTGTTTCTATTATCTATGGTACGGAAGGGATTTAATGGAATTTTAGTGGGATCCTCTTCATCAGGGATATCCCAATAGGAAAGACCTATAGCCAGCTGACAAATGTCTGGGTGGAGAGATGGCCATCAGGTCCCTAAAGGGGCTGTATGTGAGATAGATCATACTTCTTGTCCAGTAGGATTTGTGATTAGCCATCGCTGCTGAATGGGCTGATGAGGGTTAGGACTACTGGTGGTCAAGGGGAGAGTCCATAGCCCTATCCACACGGCGAATACGCAATTTGAGAGGGTTACTAGTCTTTTCCAATTTCCAGCCAGAGTCTGGACAGGGTGCAGGCTTGAGATGAGAGGCATGGATCCAGGAAGTGATTCCGTCTACCTTTACCGCTGTAGGTGTTATAAGTAGCACCTGGTATGGTCCTTTCCAGCGGGGTTCCAGGGATGACACCTGACGTCGTCTTAAGTAGATGAAGTTTCCCACTTGATATTGGTGTGGAGTTCCTTCGTCCCCAGGTTGGTAGGCAGTGGCCAGCTGTTTCCACAGGTATCACTGAGTTTTTTCAAGAGCTTTAAGTCTGTCAAGCAAGGGGGTGTAGAAGGGATCGTTAGGTATTAGAGTTGGGGTTAGGTCCCTTACTGGAGGAGGGGCACCATAGAGAATTTCATAGGGGTTGAGGTTACACAAAGAAACAGAGGGAGTATTTCTTGTATGAAACAGTGCATAAGGCAGGAACATAGTCCAATCTTTTATGCCGGTCTCTAAGCTCAATTTCGTTAAGGTCTCTTTAATGGTTCTATTCATTTTTTCTACCTGTCCTGAGCTCTGGGGTCTATAAGCACAATGTAACTTCCAATTAATCCCCAAGGTCCTGGTTAACCCCTGACTTACCTTGGCCATGAACGCCGGTCCATTATCAGACCCTATTACCTTAGGCAGGCCGTATCTTGGAAAAATATCTTCCAGGATCTTCTTGACCACCATTTGCACCTTTTCTTTTTTTTGTGGGGAAGGCTTCAATCCATCCTGAAAATGTATCTACAAAGATTAGGAGATATTTAAGTCCATACCTTGCTGGCTTAATTTCAGTAAAGTCCACTTCCCAAAATTGTCCTGGTCTGGTTTCTCGAAGGCGCCTTCCTGCAGGAAGCTTGGAAGGGTAAGCATTAACCAATTGACAGACCCTACAGGCTTTTGTTACCCGTTCAGCTATTTCCTTTTGCTGTGAGCCGGTTAGAGGAAAACTCTGTTCTTGATCCTTCAGGAATGCCTGCAATTTCTTTGGACCAAGGTGAGTGAGTTGATGTACATTTTTAATGTAGTGTAGGGCTTTCTGAAATTGCAGGCTGGGCTCAGTAAAGTCGAGGAGTTCAGTGTCAGCGTCCTTATGTTCCCCCGGTGTGGAAAGTGTTAACATGGTTACTCCGTTTAGGGCTGCCAATTTAGCTTCTTCATTTGCCCTCTTGTTAGATGGGAGTGGTATCTGCACAACGGTTTGTTTTCTGGGCTCAGTGAGCCATCGTTTACCGCCCCTAAGGGAATAGCCCAGGAAGATTACTTCTTACTGGCAAATTTGGGCCTTTTTGGCAGAAGCTCTATACCCGAGTTGAGCAAACTCGGATAATAGTGCTTGGGTCCCAGACTCACGGTTTTCCTTGGTATCGGCTGCCAGTAGCAGGTCATCCACATATTGAAGCAGGGTGACTTTGGGGTGCGTAGTTCTGAAGTTGTTGAGATCTCTGTGGAGGGCTTCATCAAAGAGAGTGGGGGAGTTTTTGAACCCCTGTGGGAGTCTGGTCCAAGTTAGTTGATCAGATGTTCCAGTTTCTGGGTTTACCCATTCGAAAGCAAACAGCAACTGACTATCTTTATGCAGAGGCAAGCAAAAGAAAGCATCTTTTAAGTCCAGAACAGTATACCATTTTCGCTCAGGGTTCAGGATGCTAAGCAGATTGTACGGATTAGGTACTGTGGGGTGAATGTCCTGCACTCTGTTGTTGATCTCTCTTAGGTCTTGAACGGGGCAATAGTCCCCGATTCCTGGCTTTTTTACTGGTAGCCGGGGAGTGTTCCAGGCCGATTGACAGGGCCTTAGGACCCCTAAGGCCAGATATTTCTGAATATGGGGCCTTATCCCATCTTTAGCTTCTTTTCTCAGAGGATATTGTTTAATATTAATTGGGGAGGCTGAGGTTTTTAACTCCACTGTTATTGGAGGTTGTTTTACGGCTAGGCCTAACCCAGCAGTTGCTGCCCAGGCATCTGGGTAATCTGTTATCCATTTCTGGGATAGCTTGCCAGTTTGATCAGTCTTGGGGGGTGTGAATAGTTGATGTTCATCTTCTACTGACATAGTTAAAGCCATGACTATAGGAGTTTTTACTGAAGGATTTAGAAATTCTATTTGGGGGCCTTCAGGGTTAAAAGTTATTCTAGCCTGGAGCTTGGTGAGCAGATCTCTGCCCATCAATGGGGCCGGGCATTCTGGGATCACTAGGAAGGAGTGATGGACTTTTCCTTTCCCCAGGTCCATGGTCCTCTCAGTTGTCCAAGCCTGATATTTACTGCCATTAGCCCCTTGAACTAGAGACCTTTTAGTTGATAGAGGGCCCAATGGGGCCTTAAGGGCTGAGTATACTGCCCCTGTATCCACTTCAAAGTTTACTGGGGTCCCCTCCACTTCAAAAGTTACCCTGAGCTCGGGGAGGGGATCCGAGCCCCAACTTTCCTAGTCATCCTCCAGAGTTAGAATGGCTGGCTGGCGTGGCTGTTTCTTTCTAGGGCACTCTTTGGCCCAGTGTCCTTTTTCTCTACAGTAGGCACATTGATCTGAGGCCAGAGGTGGCTTCTGGCGTGGGCCCAGGTATCCCTTTCTGTCTCCCTGTCTCTTAATTTCTGGCCTATTTGTTGTTGTGACCAGGACCTTAGTCAATGCCTTAGTCTGTCTTTTGCTTCTTTCATCCTCCCTTTGCTCCCTTTCTTTCTCCCTCCTTTGTTCCTTCTCTTCCTCAGTTTCTCTCTTATAGTATACCTTCTCGGCTTCTCTGACTAAATCTCTCAAAGTCATATCTTGTAATCTAAGCGTTGTAATTTTCTTTTAATATCCAGGGCAGCTTGCTCAATAAAGGCCATCGTGACAGATGCCTTTTGATCCTCTGCCTGAGGATCGAAAGGAGTATATCTCCTATATGTCTCCATAATTCTCTCTAGAAACATAGAGGGAGATTTATCAGGCCCTTGAATAATCTCTCTTACCTTGGCCAAATTAGTTGGTTGCCTAGCGGCCACTCAGAAACCTGTTATTAGAGCCTGGCGATAAGTGGACAGATGCTCCCTACCTTCAAAGGTGTTGGGGTCCCAGTTGGGTTGGTTCAAGGGGAAGTTGTGTCGGTCGCCCATCTGGTCAGAGGATATTTTTTTCCTAGCTTCCAGGAGGATTCTCTTTTGTTCCTTTGTCATGAAGAGAGTCCCTAGGAGTTGTTGGCAGTCATCCCAAGTAGGCTGGTGTAAAAACGCCGGCGAGTTCTTTGAGTTCTTTTAGCTGGGCCAGTTTCCTCCAGGGGAGGAGGGGCTGTGTGTGCCATGGGGGAGTCATCTGGAGGACACTGGGCTGGCTTAGCTTCCTCCAATGGTGGAGAGGCTGAGTCAGCAGCAGGGGAATCACTTAGAGGGTGTTGGGGGTTGGGGGACGAGGGCAGGGGATAAGGAGGGGGAGGAGAGTCTAGTAGAGTCAAATCTTGAGACTCAGGGAGAACAGAGGGTGGAGGAGGAGGAGGAGCAGAGGGTTTGAGAGACAGAATCATGGGGGAAGGAGTAGGAGCAGGGGCAGGGACAAGGAAAGGCTTCACCCATGGAGGAGGAGATTTGCAGAGGTCCTGCCAAGTTAAGATATAGGGCTCTTGATCTGGATGGCTATGTGGTCCGGCTGAAAGACAAAGACAATATCTCTGACTTTTCAAATTAGTGGGAAGTAGAAAGATCCTTCTGGGGGCCATCCGACTCCAAAGGTGGGCCATTCTGAGGCACAGAGAATCTGCCAGGTCTGGCATTTTACTGAAAAAGAAAGATTCTGAGCCCTTAAGTGGACTTTGGTCCAGGGACAGAGGCATTGAAGTGCTCTGTCCCATAATGAAAGATACACAAACAGTGAAAGCAAGGACACAGGACACAGACGATAAAGACAGACAGTAAACGTTCAACACTGAGACAGGACTGAGTAGCCGGCAAAACCTGATGGGCTGGCAAACCGAATCCGAAGCAGAATACTGCAGAATACTGAGTCAAAGAAACTACTGTTCCTCGATTTCCAGAGTCCTCTGGGGCATCCCCCAGGGATGTGGCCTGTGGCTCTGTGACACGTCTGTCAGCCACTGTCTGAGAGAGCTCATGCTCTTCACCAACGACCACTTTGCCAGTCCTAACCTGAAACCAGAAACCTGAAACCTGGAACCAGAAACCTGAAACCTGGAACCAGAAAGCAGAAACCAGAAAGAGGCGCCTTACTTACCCCGAGAGGGGCCCGTTGGGGGTCTTTCGTCCGCCACTGCCGGATCTGGGTGGAACCTCCAAATGTAAAGGTCAGGGGAGCGTCAGAGGAAGAGACCACCAAGAGACTGTCTCATGCAACAGCAAAGGGTTTATTGGGGTCCAGCATGCTGGGGCTCAGAGCTCACTTGAATAGTGTAAGGCATGCAAAAGCCATGGGTCATTTGCCTAAGCATAATCTTGTCTCCAGTTGCTGTGGTTGATGGGATTCCTCCCAGATCTAGCAAGAGTGTGGCCACTTGCTTATCCTCAGTGTGTCTGAGTCCCTGACCTTCCCTTCTTTGATGCCCTCACACACATTTCAGTGGGTGGTAGAGGAGTCACCAAATGCTGGTGCAGGATGATTTGGGTCAGGAGAGGCGAGAATGCCATTTTCACAGGGTGCTCTCCTGGCCCCCAGATCTCCAGCTCTGGACTCCAGCCCTCAGACTCTCTCATCCTTAAGGCACACACTGTGAAAGCCACATGTCCAGGATTCACTCAGTGTCAGTGGCCAGAGACCTTCCAGGGCCTTTTTTGGGGATGTGGTGGGCAGAGCAGATACTGAGGACCTCATCCCCAAGGTGGGTTCCTTTAAGGCCCAAGCACTCTCTCTGGGTAGATGGTAAGAGGGGTGGAGAGCTGCTTCCACCAAAAGTCAGATGTGGGCCCAGACCCAAGTGACTGCTAGGGGAGGGGGCCGCTGGAAGGGGATCACAGCGTGGATTCCTTCTAATGGGAGTAATGTCCTTATCAAAGGGACTTCAGAGAGTCAACAAGAAGGAGACTCTGTGTTCTGGAAGAGGGCTCTCCCAGTGTCCACCCATCTTGGCACCCCAGTAAGACTTCCCGCCCCAGAGCTTCATCACTGTGAGAAACACACTCTGCTGTTCACAGGACAGTCCTGGATGGTGAAGCAGGTCCAATGGACTAAGATGATGATGTTGTTGCCCTCAGAACAGTTCTACCATTGGGCCAACACTGTCCCCAGATAAGAAGGAGGCACCTGTGGGATCCCAGGCTGGGAGCAGGCTCAGCACTCCTGGCCATTTGACTCAACTCTCAGGTCTTGGTGGAGTCCTCTACGTGAGGGGATTGATGAAGCCAGGCCTGCGGGACACTCATTTTTAAGCAAAGGCCACAATCACCAATTCTGCTGGGCACAATTCAGGAGCCACTTGTCAAAAGAAATGAACTTTATTTTTAGAACCACACACGCCAAACAAAACAGCTCCTCAGGAAAACCTTCAGAGCCCAACTGCCACCACCGGCTTCCCACAAGCCTCTCAACCTCCCCCACTCCTCCTGCTATTGAGGCCGATTGGCTGGGTCACATGGGCGGAGCCAAAAAAAGTCCCCCAATGAGCAGCTCCATGGTCTGAAAGGGTGGGGAAACAGCCCAATGAGCATCACCGCAGAGTAGGCAATCAGTTGGCAGCTAGAAGTTGCTGGGGCCGCTGTGAGCCAATCATCAGCTGGCAGCTGGAAGTTTGCTGGCAGCTGGAAGTTTGCTGGGGCCCCTTCAGCTGTAGCTCTCAACAGTTTTTAAGCAATGGCCACAATCACCAATTGAAGCAGGGGCAGGGCTCAACAAGTGCCACCTCCCCTTTCTCTCCCTTCCTGGGGTGTTTGACTGGGATCTGCCCCAGAGTCCGCTGAAGGCCACATACATGTCCACGAGGCTCCAGGATGGATGTCCAGGTGCATGCCGCCCCTTCTTCTGTCTCAACAAGTGGCACAGCGTGAACAGCCCCATGCTGCTGTCCTGAAGCCCTGACAGCTGACGGGGTGTGTGGACTCCATGCCAATCACCAGCATGCTGAGCCTTCCTCTCCTTTGAATCTGACAGAAGGCAGCCCTCTCCGTGCCCCCAGGAGCAGGTGGGAGGAGACGGGCCTGTTTGCTTTCAGGCCAGGCAAGCCTCACATTCAGCTCCCCTAATTAGACGTGAAGGAGAACTGTGATATGATATTTTCCATTTGAACCCCACAGGAGAGATGGTGAGCCTGGAACTTTGATGTGTGGGGATGAAACACACCATAGAAATGCAAATGAGGGAAGGGGAGTGATTTCAGGCTGCCTTTGCCCTGGCAGAGGGGCCTCTGCAGACAACTGCTCCTCCTGCCCCCTCCTCTGTTCCTCCCAGTGCTAATCTCTCTCCCCAGGGGGACTGTTACTACTTTGTGCTTTGTTGTGCTTGGGGAGGACCCTGGCCTTGCAGGAGCAGACCCCTGGGCTCAGGCCTCCACCCAAGCTGGGTATACCCCAGAGTGAGCAGTCCCCTTGACACAGGTGACAAGACTAGATGCTGTAGCAACTCCTAAATAGCTAGGGACTCCTGGCAGGTGGGCAAATGGACCCCCATTCTGTCCTCACCCTGTATCTGTGTCTTCCTCATGGGTTTGCCACTTCTTCCTGCAGTGGGTGGGACTGACCCCCACACTCTGGGCTCAGCCAGGTGAATGGCTTTGGCCTTGGTCCTTGTAGCTGTGACCCTGGTCATGAGGACGCCTCTGTGGGAACTGCCCGCAGCTCCCCTGCCTCTGCCTGACAGGCAGCCACCCAGGGCTAGGTCCCGCGGTAGGTAGACATGAGAGTGTGGAGCAGGACATGCCAAGGCCAGCAGCCCACAGACTGGGGACAGACTGTCACATGTGTTGGATCCGCTCTGATCACGGGGCTTGGGGGACTGGGCTCCAGGACTTCCAGGATCACCTTTGTGGTGGTGTGGGAACCAGAGTGGCTTTGTGTGGCCTCCGCGTCCTGACCTTGGGCTTATCTTGCCTCCACTAGGGCACATGATCCCTCCACTAGAGCACATGACCTCTCTTAACTGCTTGATGCCCACAGACAGGGACAGTGGGGAGGGGCGCTCACTACCCAGCTCCGGATCTTGGGAATCTGAACCCCAAGTCTTTTGCCCATGGGGAGGCGGTGGCTGGGGGAGGCAGCTGCAGAACAGTCTGGAGCCCAGAGCCTTTGCCAAGCTCAGGATAGCATTGAATACTTTTTAGCAGTGTCCACTTGAGCTGAGTGGCAGCTCCCAAGGACGGTGCATCCCCGCCCAGAGACGCATGGCCGTGCCACCATGAGTCACACACGCTTCCAGGCAGCACTTGGCATGGACACAAGGGCCTGTGAACCTCTCAAAGTCCCACTGACAGTGGAATCAGAACACCGCAATGTGAACCCCACAGGACAGGGGAGGCAGCAGCCCATGGCCAAGCAAAGAAACCAACCCGCATCTCCACAAATGACCAGGAAAAGCCAGGCTGGCCCAGGGCACATCAGATGACATGCTCTATGAAGCCTGAGTCAGGAGACACAGGGCCAGAGTCAGGGCACTGCCTGGGTGCCTGGAAAGGCCCTGCCAACGATGAGTCCCCAGGTGGACTGTGAGCGAGAGTTGGGAGGGGTGGCTCCTGCACGCTCCTGTGTACATGTCACATGTGGACTGGAGTTAAAACAAGAGGCACCCCTCCCCTGCTGGCCCTTCTCTCCTGGCAAGTGTGAGCAGGGGGTCTCCGCATCCTAAGACCCAGAGGGGCGCTCTCACCTGAGGAGGGCGAGAGGGACAGGTACACTGCTGGTCAGGGAGGAGCAGTTACATCCTCGTTATTTGCAGGAGCCTCAGGCAGGATGCTGACCTGTGCCTCCCAAGCAAGCAGAGCAGCTCCCAGAACACTCCCAGAGGCCTGCTGTCTGGGACGGAAGGACAGGTCAGGACTGGCCACTGTGAGCTGAATGCTTCTTTCAGGGGGAGTCAGAGCCCTTGACCTTGGGGGCAGGGCCCAGGAGCACAAGCATCCTCAGGGAGCGTGCGGAGTCCTGAGATGGCTGGTGATTGAGGGGCCCTGGAGAGCCATAGCAGTGGAGTTCCCAAGTCACTAAGTGTCTCCTCCTTGCAGCCACTTAATCTGAGAAGAGGCTGAACTTGGACCTGGGAGGAAGTCCTCACTGCAGGCTGAGTTACATGGTGCAGTGCCTTCTGGGCTGTGCTGCAATCGGGTGATAAATCACAGTGTCCACAGCAGGGGCAGCGCCAGGACTGAGCAGGGGAGTCTGACTTGAATGGGCACCTCTGGGGACAGAGGCATCTGTTACCGCCCGCATGTTTAGAAGGTCCAGGGGACTGGGCTCATAAATTAGACACAAAGACCAAACCGGGTGCTCCACTTTTAATTTAATCTCCTATTTATCTGCCTTTAGGGCGGAACATGGTGCTTTCTCAGGAATATGGCTATTTCTGCCATAACATGTCAGCAGAGGGGTGAAATGTGGCGAGGAGTCAGGAGGACAGGCAGCGGTGATGGAGCATGGGCCGCCTCACACACTGGCCTGCCCCAGCCCCCGGGTGTCCGCAGACGCCAGTTACCAGGGAAATGCACTTTCTGGAACGTCATCCTGCAGACAGGTAGGATGCAGGGTGTGAGGCTGCTGCGCAGGCACATGGCGGGGATTCTTTTTATTTTAAACGACAGATTTAGGAGGTGGGGATGGCGGTCCTGAGGTTTGTTGCTGGACTCTGCTTGCTTGGTGTTTGTGAGAAGAGTTAAAGTCCAACAATGTATCTCTTAAACCTGACTTGGACAAACCACCCCCGTGGCTGTCTTTCTTTCTTTCCTCTTTTTCTTTTCTTTCTTTCTTTTTTTGTGGGGGTGCTGGGGATTGAACCCATGGTGTTCTACCCCTGAGCTACATGCAGCCCTTTTGTACTTGTTGGGATAGGTCTCTCTAAGTTGCCAGTCTGGCTCTGAGCTTGGATGCTCCTGCCTGGGCCTCCCAAGGCTCTGGGATCTCAGGGTGCACCCCTGCGCCTGGTGTCGGCCACCTCCCTGCACCTCCAGCGGGGATTGCCCTCAGCTCCAGCTGCCTTCCCTGCCTCCCATCCACGGTGGCCTTTGCCAGAGGCCCTGGGCCTCCACAGCCCCTTCTACAGATGCCCCTCCTCTGGCTGACACCAGGACTCCCCCTCTGCACACCTGTCGGGGGACCTCTCCTGTTGGCATTTGTCCTGTGTTGACATGGATGGGTGGTCCTCGCTTGTGCTGCTCCATCCCCACCCTGCCTCTGAGACTGTCGTCCTGTTCCCACTTGGCAATGTCCCTGTCCATTGGGTCCCTGAAGCAGGAGTGCCAACAACCCTGAGGGATGCTCTCCTCCTGCTGCCCAGTCCCACCCTCCTGCACGCCCTGCCTCCTGTTTGCCTGCTCTGGCCTCCCTGCTCTCCAGTCCCAGGGCCTTTGTCACTAGGAGTTCTGCCCCTGCCTGCTCTCTCTGCCGTGGTGTCCCCCCTAGAAGGTCGGAGGTCTGATTTCCTGGGTCCTCTGGGCAGGATCTCACCCTAGGCATGTTGAAGCTCCTTGGTGCAATACCAGGGCCCTGAGACGTGGCCTGGCCTCCCTCGCCAGCCTCCAGGTCCGCCTGCCCTTACCTGCTGATGGGTTATTGCACTGTGCAGAATCCCCAGGGGCCTGCGACTCCAGCCCTCCCTCTCGTGAGACTCCTGGGACATTACTGCATCCCCGGTGGCTGTGTGCACCAAGGGCCTGTGGCCCGTGCTGCAGCTGCTCTGACGCCTCCCAGCTCCAGCGTCCTGGGCTCCCACAGTGGTGGGAGTGGGTGCTTCCTGTGCCAGCATCAGCAGGGACACGAGGCACCTCGGAGGGATGGAAAAATGGATAAGGGATGGATGAAAGGACAAGTGGAAGGACCCGCGGGGAGGCTGCAGGGAGGGTGTGAGCTCCTAGGGAGCAAATGGAACTGAATCTGCACAACTGCAAGAGGGGCCTCCGGACCCATGTCGGGAGAGACAACGAGGACAGAGGACACCCACAAAGTCACGCAGGAAGAGGACCCATGGGGCAGGGCTCCAAGGGCAGTGGAACCCAAGCAAGAGGAACCCAACCCTGTGCTGGCAGGTGGACAATGTGCGGCCTGCAGTCCCGCCGGCTCCCACACTCCCTCCTGGCTGAGGCAGGAGAGACACTATGTGGACAGCCGCCCGCTCCTCGTGGCTCCCCATGGCCAGACAGCCACACCATGGGAAGAGTCCTGGTCAGAGCAGGCAGCAGAGGGCTTGAAACTGACTCCCAGGCCCTGGCTTCCTGTCCCCAGCTTGGTCCACTGCACCAGTGGCTGCCAAGGGACCTCCAGGAGGCCTGCTGGATGGGAGCACCTCAGACACCTCTGTCAGCATCTGGCTCTCGGGCCAGGCCCTGGGCAGGAGGTCTGGGACTGCAACGGAGGCCAGCCTCCAACCTGGCTGGCTACACTCCTGTCCAATGGATCAATCAATCTATGGATTGATCCATCATCTCTACCCCTTATCTGTCAGTCTATGACCTACCCATATCTATCATCCCTCTCTATCATGTGTCTTTATCTGTCTATAACATCTGTCACCTCTGTCCTCTACCTGTGTATCATTTATCAATCTGTCATTGACTACCTGCCACTTCCATCATCCCTCTGTACTTTTATTACCTATCCCTCTATCACCTCTCTCATTCTGTCTTGTCCATCTATCATTCCTCTATCACCTATTTCTACAATCGTAGCTGTCTCTCTGTCATCCCGGTCACTTCTTTCTGCCATCTGTCTTTATTGGCCGTCATCAGTCACTTCCATCCACCAGCCTATCAGTTCTGCCGTCTCTCTACCTGCCATGCTTCTCTCTCACGTGCACCATCTCTGTCTCACTTCCTGTATCATCTCTACCTATCTCAGCCTCTACCGCACCTGTGTCGATACCTATGCATGTCTATCTCTATGTCTCTCATCTCTGTTGACCATTATGAAACATGCATCATCCACTTATCTATTTATGTGGGTATCTTTCCATTCGTCACTCCTTTTAAAAGAACAATAATATTCTTACTTGTCAAAATGACGCAGGACTATTACGAGGGTCATGTGACTCAGAGCTGATGGAAAGGTAAGGGCTCTGCAGTTCTCAGACCCCAGGAGGAAACACAATCACCATTTGGATGTTCCCCTGACTCTTGGCTGCACAGATTGGAGGCACCTTGGCCGACTGATAGGAACATGCGTGAGCCAGGTCCCCTGGCTCGTGGGACAGAGAGGGCCGTGGCCATATGGTTTCAGTATGAGAGCTACACATGACCTGATGGGGCAAGAGGTGCAGGAACCGGCAGGAAGGGCACAGCGGGGGGCACTATGGTGCTGAGGGCTCACCCAGCAGCCACGTGGCCCTGGGCAAACAGCTTGACCCACTGTCTCAGTTCCTCCCTGTGGTGGGTCAGTAACGTGTGCTTCACACTCGTGGGAAGAAGGTAACACATGTGGGCAGCAGATGTCAGCAAGGCCAGGCCGGAGGTGACGGGCACCATGTGTCAGACGCCATGGGTGGAGGGCGGCTGTGCTGGCAAAACCCGGTAGTTTCAGGTGGGTTTTCTCCTGGGAGGCCTTTGTTTAAGACTGCGCAGAAACAACCTTGCTCTTGCTGACCTACTCTGTGCTCTGTGATGACTCCAAGAGGTAGAATGGCCACAGCGCAAACCACTCCTCTGAAACACACAACCCAGAGCAGGGTTACCGTCCTTGAGAACGTCAGTTCTGAAGTGACCTGAGCTGGGAGCTCTGCCCTCCCCACCTAGCCTGGTCTCCTCCATCTGGACACCTCGTGGGGTGGGATCTTCCCAACATGTGGGCCTTCCTGACAATAATTTCCGTGCGTGATGCGTTTGGCTATGGCTTGTGTCCGCAGGTGGCTTGTGCACAGGGCTTGAGCTAATGTCCTCCCTTTACGGCCAATAGCCTTTCACCCTGCAGAGGTCACACTTCACTCATCCGCTCACCACTGGGGCTCTTGTGGGTCTTTTCCACTGTGTCCTTTGGATGCAGGGCCCTGAGCGTGCTCCTGCAGACAGGCTCGTCCTTCTTGGAGGACAGTGCAGGACGGCGTGGTGGTTCTGCTTCACACTGCGGAGCACGCAGACTGTCCTCGCGGGCACTGAGGACGTCCCTCCTGCAAGACCCGCAGCTTCCTCTCTCCATGCTCCCCAGCGCGGGCCACCCTGAGCCATCCTGAGCCATCAGCTCTCCAGCTGTGCCCTGGGTGGGTTTCTCTGGAGCCCTCCGACGTCCGGCACCCTCTCCTGATTCACTGGCTGCCTGCACCTCTTCCTCAGAGAGCATCTGCTCCATCCTTTAAAGTTTAAATAGTGGGATTCGTCTTTTTATAAGGAAGCCATAAGGGTTCTTGCCGCATCCAGAACACAAGCCTCTCACTACAGAGACAACTTGCAGGTCATTTGCCCCCATTCTCTGGGTCCTTTCACTTTATAGATGGCATCGTTGAAACACAAGTTTTTAATTCTTATTGAGGCCACTTTATCTGATTTTCCTTTTTTTGCTATTCTGCAGGTGTCAGGGACACATGAGAAGGCACTGCCTGAGTCAAGGTCACAAAGACGATTCTGTTCTCTTCCAAGAATGTTAGTGTTCCGGGTTCTCCACTTAGATCTTGATCCATTTGCAGCTAGTGTTTGTGGGGTGGATTTGGGGTTCAATTTTGTTCTTGGGTGTCCCCAGTTGTTCCGGGTCCCTTGGTTGAGAGCATGTCCCTTCCTTGTGGAGCCATGATGCTCCTGGTTGGGAGCAACCTTCCTGCATCCTGACAGAGATCAACGTCACGTCCAGGACTAACCACTGTGCTGCGACCAGGGGACAGCAGTGCCACCGTGGTCTGCTGCGCTTTCCTGCTGCTGTCACTGTGTCCTTTGTACCGATGGCTCTTCCTCTGCCTGGAGTCCCACCAGCCCACAGCCTCCCCAGTTACTTAAATTTAGCTTGGTATTTAATAGTCTCAGTGCTCATTCCCTGTTTTCTGGTGCTGGATTCTCCATTTGTATTTATTTAGATTCGTTTCTCTGGGAGAGAGAATTTTCTCTTTCCCAGGAAGCGCTGGTGGGAACTCCTGTCTCGGGCCTTCCTGTGGGAACGGGCCTCTTACCCGAACACTGCTGTCCATGTTGTGCTGCTGTCTTGGCTGTTTTCCTGAGTGTGGCTGGGAGATTTCTGGGCTTGACCCTCCCTGGACACAGCCTTTTCCTGTCCTCCCAGGAGCCCTGAGGCTGTCCCCATCCCTCCCTCCTGTCTTGGTTTGCAGATTCCAGTGCTACTTTTTTTTTATGCAGCTGCAGCTGCATGTTTCTGTTTAGTTCTTGAAAACGCCCACCCCATGTGGCATTTCCTTTCTTTGTCCATGGTGCTTGACCCCCTGAGACCAGCCAGCACCTGCAGAGCCCGCTGCCTGTGACACAGCTCTTATTTATAGAAGGGCTTGTTTTCCTTTGTGTCTCCTAATGTTTCTTTTAAATCGTTTTCTCCCATCTGTTTAGGTAGATGAGGCTCCCTCGGGTGCCTCTGAGACAGGGGTTTCTGTTGGGTTTGGGGGTCATGCCACCTCTGCAGGGCACCCTGGGAGGCAGGTCTGGGGACAACAGTGGGATGGGAGACCTTGGCCTGGGCTGGCTTCTTTTCCTCCCAGGATCTCACAGTTGGTGGCAGAACAGGACACTTGAAGAGCACTCTGGACCCACTCTGGTGAGTGCTAATGGTTTAATGCCCCTACCCTGAGGTGGCCCAGGAGGGGCCAACGGCCAGCCTGGGTGGGCACCTGAGGTCAGCCCCAGCCGAGAAAGGCAGGTGGCTCAAAGGGAGCTGTGGGCTTGGGCAGGAAGCACAGGGCACCTTACGTGTATCAAGTGCCCGTTCTACCATCTGTGTTCCACTGACAGCTAGAGGCTCAGTTTAGTAAATCCTGCTTTTGTTTTTCAAAATCGTGCATTTAGAAGTCCATTTTTATTCATCCCTGTTCACTGAGGATGTCTTTGCTGACAGCGCAGATGGTCCCTGACTTACCGCTGATTCACTTCACTGTGTTTGAAAGCGGCACACATTTAGGGGACGTTACTCTGAGTCTAGATTAGTGAAATGCACATGAGACTGGGCTGTAGCAGTGACCTCAGCTCCCAGGCAGCCGGGTGACCACAAGGGAAGTGCAATGTTCCATAGTGAACTGTGTTGACCTGCAAGGGTGCTCAGCAGGTCAGGAGTATTCAGTGGGTTCCCGACTCACAATGTCTCCCATGTACAATGCGTTTTGGGGATGTGACCCCACCCTAAGCCAGGAGCATCTATGTCTGCCTTCACGGGCAGGATCCAATCATTCAGAGAGAGCAGAGACCAGAGAACATCCACCTACACAAGAATGAGCCTTCAGCAGGGCCGTGCACCGTCTTCTTCAGGGAACAGCTTGGCCGAGGAAGAGGCTCAGCCCAGACTCTCACAGGTCCTTACCCCCCCACCCCCAGTCTAGCTGCCCTGCCTCAGGTAGTGACTAGGTCCTGGAGAGGAGTGCAGTGGAACTGTGTCCATGTGTTTTTCAGGTGGAGGACATGACTGAGCACTGTCCCAAAGAGAATCTATTTAGCTATTTAGCAGCCCCTGAATAGTTTCCCAGGCCCATCCCCACATTGTCCCCAAGACCAACCCAACCACCATCTTCCCCAGTATCAACCCCATTACCATCCTCCCAGCACCACCTCACCACCATCTTCCCCAGGACCACCCAGCCACCATCTTCCCCAGGACCACCCAACCACCATTTTCCCCAGGACCACCCAGCCACCATCTTCCCCAGGACCACCCAGCCACCATCTTCCCCAGAACCACCCAACAATCTTTCACAAGTCCATTCTCCCTATCATATTCCCTAGGACAACCCCCAAACCTTCTACCCCAAGACTATCCCACCCCCTTGTTCCCTGGGACTATTGTACCACCATCTTCCTCAAGGGTTTACCTCACTGCCTTTCCAAGACCCATCCCAGCTTCCCCATATCTCTCTTTACCATCTTCCCCAGGAACCATCCCTTGCCCTCCTCCTGTATCCATTCCCTATCATCTTCCCCAGGACCACCCAGCCACCATCTTCCACAGGACCACCCAACCACTGTCTTCCCCAGGACCACCCAGCAACATCTTCCCCAGGACCACCCAGCCATCATCTTCCCCAGAACCACCCAGCCACCATCTTCCCCAGGACCACCCAGCCACCATCTTCCCCAAGACCCATCCCAGCTTCCCCAGATCTCTCTTTACCATCTTCCCCAGGAACCATCCCTTGCCCTCCTCCTGCATCCGTTTCCTATCGTCTTCCCCAGGACCACCCAGCCACCATCTTCCCCAGGACCACCCAGCCATCATCTTCCCCAGAACCACCCAGCCACCATCTTCCCCAGGACCACCCAGCCACCATCTTCCCCAAGACCCATCCCAGCTTCCCCAGATCTCTCTTTACCATGTTCCCCAAGAACCATCCCTTGCCCTCCTCCTGCATCTATTCCCTACTGTCTTCCCCAGCACCAACCAATCACCTTCTTCCCCAGCATCAACCTCTTCATCATCTTTTCATCCCCATGCTCCCAAGGACCACCTGCCCTCTCCCCAGGGCCATCCCTCTCTGTTCATTCTCTCCATCTACATAACTGTGGCCCCAGAAGTTCCAACTCATTTAGACATCTGCTCCTTTCAATGTTCTTGTGACCTCTACCTCTACACTCATGCTTCTGTCTGCCTGGAATCCTTTCTGTGCCCACAGCCTCCTCCTCACTCCTCCTGTAGAAGCACTGGTTTCACCTTCTGTCTGAAGTTTTCTAGAGCTCCTGAATGCCCCGGCCCTGTACCTGGGGCTCCCATCCCAGGGCACACACACACCCATGAGGAACAGCTTTGGTATAATGTTTGAAGGGACCTGCTGTGGCACAGCTGACAGTTGTTCAAGAAAGTCCAGTCTGCTTTGTCCTGAGCACTCAGCCTTACCCCATGTCCCAGTGTGACACCTGACCACGTCCCACTGAACACATGGTGCTTGCCCTGACCCATGAAACACCCGACATGCCCCTTCTTGGTCTTCTCCTCCCTTATCAAGCACAGAGCACCCTGGGAAGCCAGAGGATGAAAGAAGAGGGCCATGGCCTCCTGCCTGCATTGGGAGGACACTCTGGACCAGAACTGGGTTAGAGGTGACTTGGTACTGTGGCCATAAGTAGGTACATGCTGGCTGAGAAAGAAATTGCTGTCTTGCTTTTGCAAGTAATTAAAAATTGTGGGTCCACTTCTTCTCTCTTCCTAGAATGCCCCAATTGTTACATGTATTGAGATGGGGGGCAAGCATCAGAAATCTCAAGTCTGCGCCCAGGGCATGGCATTCAGTCGTGAGTGCAGGAAACGGGCTCATGCTAGAGAGCAAAGACCCAGGAGGAGCAGTCAGGTTGGGCAAGGCCCAAGAGAGCTCTGCCTGGTGGGGACGGGCCAAGGCTGGGAGACAGCGCCCACTCCCGTCAATTATGGCAAGGATTTATAGGAAAGAGACGAGCACAGGCAATAATTAAATAGTCAACAAATGAAAATTAAACAGAATAGAGAGAATCCAAAAATTTGGGTTGGGGAAGTGCTCAAGGAGGCCAAGCAGCAGGAAACAAGATTGAAAAGGCATTGAGCTTCAAATCCCATTAAGACTTCTCGATTAAATGACGGAATTTAACCAGGCAGCAAAGAAGAGATTAAGGATGCTGTCTATTTACCAAACTCTCTCACTCCTGCGTGCTTAACCTCCAGAAGCTGCCATTAAATGACACAGAGAGAGGAATGGGGGCAGAGAAAGTAATGGCTAATGGAGATTTATAAGTGATGTCTAAGGAAAACACATTCAATATGGTCACTGGCTCATGGAAATGATCTGCTTTGCTCCCACTAAGTCTAGCAAGTTCTATTTCTAGACAAGCCTCGCACATGGCCACAAAGGGCATTTCTTGATATATCAGCAAAGAATCAATGGGATACCTGGTCCTGTACCTGTGGGAAACGGACAGGAAAACTGAATGACCCCGAGGGGGCAGTGCTTCCTGTGCCCAGGGTAGATGTGGTCATGGGTGGGGGTGGACAATGGGAACCCCCCAGAAGGTGAGCAGAGCCATGGAGCTCAGTGGACACGGGGCCTCTCTTCCCAGGGAGCATCCTGGAGCCACTTCCCAGCATGGGAGGAGCTGGCACCCTCCTCGGTCATTGCTGTGGATGGGGCCCACTGTGTGCAGATTCCCTCACCCAGCCTTTGTGTGATGCTGGGCACATGTAGTGCACAGCAAAGGAGAGGCTGGTACGTGTCTTCTTGCTTTCCAGATCCTGGACCAAGAGGAGCTATATTTTGACCTGGAGGAGAGGGCTGAGCCTTTGCTAGGACACCTGGGCTGTGAGCTGGTGCAGTCACTTCAGAGGACCTGGTTTGTTGTACCCAGTAGGAGGGGGAGAGTTTGTACATAATAAGGGAGATAAGTGGATCTCTGATGACCACAAAGTCAAACTAGGGCAGTGATGTCCACCAAACTCCATTTGTTCCTCCTCCTGGGCACACAGTGGCACTGCATGTCCAGATGCCTGTGAAATTAGAGTGGCCACCTGAGTTGCTGTCAGAGGGACAGTTCTGGCCCAGAGAGCCCTTCCAAGTCAACACACCACCACTTTCCCTACCTGGCT
Source organism: Marmota monax (assembly GCF_021218885.2). Classification (NCBI taxonomy): domain Eukaryota; kingdom Metazoa; phylum Chordata; class Mammalia; order Rodentia; family Sciuridae; genus Marmota; species Marmota monax. The sequence continues at coordinate 248,283 of NW_026692185.1, forward strand.
ACAGGTGATTCTTGTACTAAACATGGTGGAGTGGCCATCACCCAGGAGCCCTGAGGAGCTCCCTGTGGAAGCTACATGAGTTCAAGACTGTGATTTAGCAGATCTCTTTATCTCCCCAAGCTACTGGTACCCAGAGCTCTGCTGTTACCAGAGCAGCCTACTCTGATCACCAGGTCTTCCCAGTGGGCTGATAGTCCTGGAGGATTTGTCTCCATCTCATCTTACAACTGTTGTTAACAGGTTTTCATGCTTAGTTTTTCTATTTTTTATTTCATTGACCCTTCTACCATGATGACTATGGCTTTGGAAGTTGGTCATAAAAGAAATGGAGAATCTATTTGACTTTTTCCTCCCCCAGTAAATTCTTGAAATATACAACAGATATGTCAATCTGGAACGCCATCCACAAATGAGCAGGAGATTAATGTTACAGTTAAGGAAAGGCATGCAGAGTCCAAAGAATAAGCATCTAAATCTCCAGCACAAGTGTGTCCTATAAACTGGAGCTGACCAGGGTCTGTGGATGAGCCCGTCCCTAGGTGGTGACACCCAACCACAGGGCAGGCACCATCATGGGTTCCTGAGGTGAGGTGAGGAGAGTCCGAGGCCCCCTGTGGAAGTTCCAGGCAGAGAGGACATTTCTTGGCGCCGTAGTGAAGCCCTGCAGGAGCCGGATCTCACCAAGGAGAGCACTCATGGGAGATGCAGACGGCTCCAGGGGTGAGCTGTGGCCATACACGTCCAGGCAGAGGGCTCCCAGGCAAAGCATGAGATGGAGAGATGAAGGTTGTGCTCAGTGTGGAGGAGAGAGGGTCAACATGGATGTCAGGACCAGTGAAAGTCCTGTGTGCTGGGGACAGGGAACACTTGACTAATGAGCCAATGAAGCCAATCCTCAGGCCCCATTCACCTTCCCTCGGCTTTTTAGAAACCACAACAAATTAGAGCGTGGGTCCCTCCCTTTGTGAACACCGCCCTCCTGGGCCGGGTGCAGGTGTTGAGCCAATCACACCTGTGTGGGAAAACACCTGTGGGGTGTGGTGGGCACTGACCTGGGAGGAGACGCTGGCGCCGGAACCTCAGCATGCTGGGAACTGATTCTTAAATGCCCAGCTTCACCCAGCGGGTCCTGAACGATGCTGCACTGAGGTTGGAGCCGAGCTTGGGCAGGGATGCGGGCTCTGAGCCCCTGGGGGTTGGACGTGAGCAGCACTGACCATCCCACTCCTTTAAGCCCCGAGTGTGGGAGCACCTCCTGGCCCCGGGTCCTCTGACCCTCAGAAAGGTGGCACTTCAAAAGCAGGCATGCAGGCGTCTGACACTCCCCTCTTGCTCTCAGGATTTGGCAAGGTGAGTCAGTGAGAGGAGGTGAGTCCTGGCTAGCTCTGATCTAGGGTGCAGCAGGAGAGCTCGCTAGGGCACCCCTCTCCGCTGGGTGTGTTCCCACCTGGATTCAGCTGGAGACGTGAGGCACACGGGGCTGCAGTCTAACTCTGGCAGTACGAGGATGCAGTTTATGGAGGTCCCATGAGCCACCCCAGGGAGGGAGGAGTGGGTTCTTGATTCCTCTCAATGTTCCTCACAGATGTTAGTCTCTCTGCCAGGCTTGACTGAAGCTGCAGCTTTGATGGTAGTGCACACGCGTGCATGTGTGTGTGTGTGTACCATTCCACAGCTCCACAGAGCAACAGGACAAGTAGAAGCCAAGCGTGGCAGTCCTAGTTTCAGACAGATCAGAGTGAGCACACTCTGTGTCCCATGGAAGGAATTAAATGTCCTGGGTAGGACACCTGTAGAAGTGGACAATCAGGGAGGGATGGTCAGAATCCAGAGAAACACCTATTGGCACTGAGGTGTCCTCTGGACTCCTCAGCCTGAATTTGGTGCAGTGTGGAACCCAGGAGTGGCCAACTGAGACAGGCACAGAAGGCTCCAGAACCCTCCAGCTTTGGCTAACAGACAAGGTGCCTATGACAGCTCAGAGGGAGTGCAGAATGGCCAACTTTCCTTTTCCTTTTTCTTTGATCTTCCATATTCCATCCCCTGAACAATCCCTGACAATAGCTCAGCAGCCTCAGAGGGAGCCCATAGCAGCCACAGCCACAGGAGGGAGACCCCCACACGAGGGTCTGGGGTCTCACCAGTGTGGGGAAGCCCCTTCACTCTGCTTCTGCCCACGCCCTCCTCCAGCTTGGCTCCATACACAGCTGCAGTTGCAAAGTGTGTGCAGAGGGGCAGCTGGCCAGGGAGCCAGAGGGAACGGAAAAGCTCCAAGGTGCTTGTGGAGAGGGAGGCTGCACCGGAGCCCCGGACTCATGCCTGGGATGTGTGCAAGTGCACCTCATCCCAGACAGTCTCTGCGACATCGAGAACTTATCTATATCTACACAGTAGCCTGCCCGCCTTCCAGACACAGACTTGCCCCTAGGTACAGCAAGCATGATGAATCAAATGGCTCTGCGAGGTTTAACACATGTCCTGATTCTCCAGCCACAACCAAGTCTTGTTGGAAATGCAGGCCTGAAGTCCGCTGGCTTACTGCTTACTGAAACAAAGACATCAACACTTTGTAGGATTTCAGCAAGACCCCCCCATATCATAAAGAAATATGGAAAACATCCAGGATAGAATCCAATATGCAAAGATCCAAGGAATCCCAATCTGCAGAGGAATAACCACCAAGGGCAACACTGCATGAAGCAGATGAACCTCTAACAAAGATGGAGGAGCAGCTCCTGTAAATATGCTCCAACAAGGAAAGGCAAACATTCTAAAACAAACGGGGAGGAAAGAACTGGAAGCTATAAAGCAGAACCAGTTACTAACTTTGTAACTTAAAAATATAACAATCAAAGTTAAATAGTGACTAAATAGGCTTAATGGCAGACTGGGATTGACAGAAAAATAATGCAAATTATCCAACATGAACAACATAGAGGAAGAAGATTTTTAAAAAATGAAATATGCAACCTAACACATCAAAATAAAACTGCTGAGGTGTAGAGACAAGAAAGAGTCTTGATGGCATCAAGAAAAATTGCCTGTGTTACTTGTAGCGACACAATTTTATTAAGTGCAGACTTCTCATTGTACCCTTCGAAAGCCAGCGAGAAGTGAAATGACATTTTATTTTATTTTATTTTTTTTTATTGTTGGTTGTTCAAAACATTACATAGTTCTTGATATATCATCTTTCACACTTTGCTTCAAGTGGGTTATGAACTCCCATTTTTAGCCCATATACAGATTGCAGAATCACATCAATTACACATCCATTGATTTACATATTGCCATACTAGTGACTGTGGTGTTCTGCTACCTTTCCTATCCTCTACTATCCCCCCTCCCCTCCCCTCCCCTCCCCTCTTCTCTCTCTACCCCCTCTACTGACCTTCATTTCTCCCCCTTGTATTATTTTTCCCTTTCCCCTCATTTCCTCTTGTATGTTCTTTTGTATAACCCTGAGGGTCTCCTTCCATTTCCATGCAATTTCCCTTTTCTCTCCCTTTCCCTCCCACCTCTCATCTCTGTTTAATGTTAATCTTCTTCTCATGCTCTTCTTCCCTACGCTGTTCTTAGTTACTCTCCTTATATCAAAGAAGACATTTGGCATTTGTTTTTTAGGGATTGGCTAGCTTCACTTAGCATAATCTGCTCTAGTGCCATCCATTTCCCTGCAAATTCTATGATTTTGTCATTTTTTAATGCAGAGTAATACTCCATTGTGTATAAATGCCACATTTTTTTAATCCATTCGTCTATTGAAGGGCATCTGGGTTGGTTCCACAGTCTTGCTATTGTGAATTGAACTGCTATGAACATCGATGTAGCAGTGTCCCTGTAGCATGCTCTTTTTAGGTCTTTAGGGAATAGACCGAGAAGGGGAATAGCTGGGTCAAATGGTGGCTCCATTCCCAGCTTTCCAAGAAATCTCCATACTGCTTTCCAAATTGGCTGCACCAATTTGCAGTCCCACCAGCAATGTACAAGTGTACCCTTTTCCCCACATCCTTGCCAGCACTTGTTGTTGTTTGACTTCATAATGGCTGCCAATCTTACTGGAGTGAGATGGTATCTTAGGGTGGTTTTGATTTGCATGAAATGACATTTTAAAACTGATGAAAGAAGAAACGATCACACAAAATTTAAATACAGTGAAAATCCCTTCAAGAATAAGGTGAAGTTTTGCTCTGCTCAAATGAAGGAAAGCTGAGAATCCACTCTCAGGTCTGCTTTGAAACTGTTCATAAAGGAAGTAATTCTGACAGAAGGGAAATAATGCCTGCAGGAATCGTGGAGAAAATCAGGAAGGAGGAAGGATCACTGGGAACGGTAAATAATCGAAAAAATGCAATAGACTACTGTCCCATTGAATTCTCTAAATTATTCTTGACAATTGAAAGCAAAATTATCCCATTGCCTGATGGGCTTTCAATGGATGTAGATGCAATGATAAGACACCTATGACTTAGAGTAGTGAGAGGGGAGGCTTCATCTCCGCACTGTGTGTTGATCTAACATCAGATAAATCAGACCACAACAGAGAGAATCACCAGAGACAAATAACATGACAATAGAATTCCGACTCACCAGGAAGACCCAGCATCCTAGACGTGAATGCACCCAGCAACGGCACTTAGAAAAGCTGAGGCAAAGACCACACAGTTGGAATGAGAAACAAGCCCCTGTGCACTTTGGACAAAGGCTTTAATACCCCTCCCAGGAGTGGACAGAAGAGGTAGACAGAGAGCAGGTTTCTCGGGGATGGAAAACACATCAGCCATGGGGTCCGTTGTCTTGAGAGCAACACCACTACAAGAACTGGGATGCACGCACTTTCCAAGGGCACATGGTGCCAAATAAGCCATATCCTCCGTCAGAGGTCAAAGGGCCGAAATCTCACCACGTATGTGCATAATGGAGTTAGATCAGAAAAAAAATAACAGAAAATCAAGAAGAAATTCACCAAAGGATTGACAAGTAAACCATATACCATTGGATGGATCAAGGGTCACAAAGCAAGACTCAAGAGAGATTACTGAGAAATTAGAATGTAGCCTATGACAATTTGTGGGAAGCAGCTAAAGCTGATCTTAGAGTATAATTAACAGCATTAACATCTTACCTTGAAGAGAATAAAGATATAAGCCAATCTCTAACTTCCGCCTTCAAATCCAGACTGAGGAAAAGGAGAGAAATAATAGATGGGCAGAAATTAATAAAGCTGAAACCACAAAAAATAGGAAAAATGTATACAAAGCAGAAAAAAAGAAAGAAGACCAGGGATGATCAGGACTGAAACAGGGGCCAACACTACAGACCTCACCCACATGAAAAAACCCGTGGGCAGACCTGCAAATGCCCTCACACAGAGGTGACAATCAGGTGAATACACCACTTCCTGGGAAGTCACAAGCCCCCAGCACAGACAACCCACAGGGACAGAAGACCACAAACCATGCTGTGGTGGATGAGGCCATTGCCTTCCCATCCACTGCTTTAGGAGGCCAGTGTCCTGGTGGAACAGCTTTAGGGACAGATTCTCTGACCTGTGTGTGTATGTGTGTGTGTGTGTGTGTGAGTGAGTGAGTGAGTGTGTGTGTGAGAGTATGAGTGTGAAAGTGAGTGTGAATGTGTGTGAGTATGAGAGTGAGTGTGTGAGTGTGTTTGTGTATGTGTGTGTGTGAGAGTGAGTGTGTGTTGTGAGAGAGTGTGAGTGTGTGTGAATGTGAGTGTGAGAGTATGAAAGTGAGTGTGAGTATGTGAGTATGAGAGTAGTGTGTGTGAGTGTGTATGAGTGTGTGAGTGTGAGCATGTGTGACTGTGAGTGTGAGTGTGACAGTGTGTGTGGTTCTCTCACTGGAAGTTTTACACAGTCATTTTGGGTGCTCTTCTCCTTCAGGAGATGTAATCAACTGATTTCTCTCATTAAACTGGTGACCTCATGCAATCAGCTGACTGATGTTTCAGCCCCCCAAGCCTTTGCCCCCCTCGTCAGCCCACTGTATTGGGGTGCACACACTCCAATTGGTGCTGGGTGTGTGGGCTGCACCATGGCTTCCTGCCCATCCAGGGTCTCCTTCTGGGCGTTTAGTGTTTTGCTTTGCTCCCCTGTCCTCGTCTGGGCTGGGGTCGGAGATGCAGGCCTCCTCCTGGGGGTGTGGAGGTGTCCTCTACTCCAAGGGAGGCTGCAATTCTCTCCCTTCCATTCATTTACTTATTTATGGTACTGAGGGTGGCACCCGGGGCCTTGCACTTCCCAGGCAAGTTCTCTGCCCCTGAGCTGCTCCCAGCCCCCACTCAGAAGAGAAGCTGGGACCCATGGACGGCAGTGGCCACAGCCAGGATGCCTCAGGGGCAGCCCAGAGCCACGGCTCTCTCCACATACACATGCACACACACAGACACACACAGATACACACAGACATAAAGACACACAGACATGCACACATAGATGCACACACAGACACACTATGCACAGAAACACATAAAGACACACAGACACACACGTACCCATTGCAGCTTCTATGGGACGCACACAGGGGGCTCACCCACTACAGCCTGCCCCTGCATGGGAGCCAAGTGTGCTGACTCCCCTGCAGGGACGGTAAGAAAGGAACTGCATCCCACCTGGTGTCCCCAGGGATGAATCAGTGATGGCAGTTGGAGCTGGCAGGCACTGCACACCCCCTGCTGTCAGCAAGGCTCAGTGGACAGTTGGCTTCTGCCCTACTGGCTCCCACAGGAGGCTGTGGGTGGGCCCTCTGCTCCTCCCTGCATGGTGGCCAGGGGTCCATCCTGGCACAGCAGAGGGGGCAGGTACAACTGGGGGAGACAGGTGGGTGGAGGGCAGAGAGCCCCACCCTGCACAGTAGCAGCACAGCGGGTGCCCTGCCCTGGCTGAGAGCTGGGCAGGGCCCAACAGGAGCTGTACAGTGCACACCTTCCCAGCCATTCTGGGCACTGGCTGCTCTCCTGGGTATGGCTGGCAGGTGACCTCCCAGGCCTTGGCTGGACTCTCCACCCTCACAGCAGCTCTGGTCACAGAAGAGTCTCTGATTGATGGGTGGAGTGGAAGTACTCTTCCTTCAGGGCACCTGCTCTCTGTGTTGAGTCTGGGAAGGTGGCTTCCCCAGATCCCATGGGCTTCCTGGCACGTGTCTTCTGAGGCTCTGCACCAGTGCATGACCTGAGCACCCTGCGCTGGTCAACCACATCAGGAGAATGGCTGTGACCCTCTGCATCCTGCAGAAGGCCTGTTTCTCGGGACGTGTCCCCAGGCTTGTCATGGGCCAAGGTTGAGGCCAACACCAGTGGTCTGTGTGAAAGGGTCCAAGGCTGAGCCCACAGGCTTCTCACTGGGCAGCTCTCCAAGGTGCTGAAGTGTGAAGGTGCAGGTGAAGAGCGACTCTGGGGCAGGGCAGGCAGAGAGCTGGCAGAGGGCCACGGTGGGGTCCCCTGGGCCAGGGCAGGAGCTTGGTGGCTTTTCCCCTGGTGGGTGAATTTACAGTGGAGATGGGCATCTGCAGGCAGGACAGAGAACACGAGGCAGAAACCAGAGGCCTGTGGGGAAGGCCGGGCCTTCCTGACTCCACATACCCAAGGCGGCCATTCGCCGTGCCCACCAGAGCCACTGCCCAGCAGTGGTCCTGGTGGCCCATGGATTCTGCAAACGAGAGGCAGAGACACATTGGGATAAGTAGGTCGATGTCTCCAGAAGTCCAGGGCTGGTTGGAGCACTCCACACTTGTCTGTCTGCCTCCCTGGAGCCCACCTGTGGCCACTGAGTGGATGGCTCTGGAGGAGCCCAAAAGGACAGGGATTTGGGCACCTGTGTGAGGTTCTTTTCATAAAAGCTGGGGGCTTCCATTCCACCAAAGTTCCAAAAGAGGGGGCCATGGCTGGTGGAAGACAGGGCCTCTCAGGAGACACAGGAGAGCTGGGCAGGGCCACAGCTGTGGGCATCCTGATCCAGATGGCCAAATCTGGAGCTTTCTGAACATGAATGTGATGTCACTCATGAAGAATTCCACACCATGAAAACTCATATCCTAACCCAAATTATCAATGTGTGTAAAATGGCCACCAGGCTGCGTGCACCAGGTGCACCTGCGCGTGGTCAGTCTCGGGGGCCTCATCCTCCAGCACCTTGCTGTGCATATGCACAGGTTCCAAAATCTGAAAACACCTCAGACCCACCACACTCCTGGTCCTGAGCATTTTTCATAAAGGACACTCCACCCCACTAAACAGCGACTACTCTAGACCCAGGAATGTGGCAAGGGCTGGTGGAGCTCGGCACGGAGCATCTTAGAGATGAAGGAGAAGGTAGAAGCTGGTGGCTCTGCTCCCAAGAGACTTTGATGTCCAAATGCACATCATATGTGCGGCTCCCTTTGAAATGGCAACTCCGATTGCTCATTTTCAAATCAACTCTATAATTACTGATGCTACACAACATCTCCCAAATAATTAGGGAGCAGTCCAGGAATCACCGGTTATGAGATGTGACCAGAGTTCCATGAGGCTCTTAATCTGAGGAGTTATAAATAATGTTAAATGCCCAGGAGCTTCAATTAAAAGATGTTTATTTGTGTAAAATGAAAAACGAGGTGGGGGGAGCATTTCCTGAGCCAGAAACTGGGACAAACACCACCGGGGTAGCTAAACCCACCTTCAATCGCATCCTCACCTCCTTTGAAAGTTTAAAGCACAGAGGCCTCTTCTCCCCGCCCCCAACCCAGGGCTGTGTCACCTGTGCCAGACCCAGGTCAGAGGGTTTTGAGCTTTGTCTGGCTGGTCCTCGCCTGGAGGGCCTTCTGCTCCCTCTTTTCCTAACCATGTCTGTCCCCTTCACTGGACAATGCCCCGTGCCCTCTGGGCCAGGACAGGACTGGACTAAACTGTGCAGTAAGCTGAGAATCATCCCTCCCCTGTCTCCTAGGACTGAGCAGGGTGCATCTAGGAACGGCATTTCCTGGAGTTGCAGGAAGCCACAGTGTGGCATTTCCTGGGGAGTCGTGGCTCATGATGTGTTAAACATTCCCTCCAAGGAAACGGCCATGCCGCTGCCTCTGGTCACTCCAGACACTAAGAGTCTCTGATGGGGAGGAGGTTTTAGGGGCAGACCGTGCACCTTTGGGCATTGGGCTCAGGCCTCTGTGGAGGGGTCAATTTTGAGTGGAGTCAGGACAGGACAAGGCACTATGGCAGGTGGCAGGACCATGCCCACTGCTCTGCCACTTGGACGTGAGAAGCTGCAGGTCAGAGTGGCCACAGCAGACCAGAGGGCAGCTGTGTAACCCTAGGAGTGCCGCAGCTCAGAACCCCAGCATTGCAGAGCAGAGCCTGGGCCTCTCTTCTTTGAGGGCCACTCCCAGGTCCTCCTGGGCCCAGGTACAGATTGAAGCACCAAGTCAGTCAGTGGCCTGTGGCTGCTGTAGCAAGTGACCACAGACTTCGTGGCTTGAAACCACCCAAGTTCATTGTCTTCACAGTTCTTGAGGTGAAATGGGCACACCAGGCCTCACCAGGGCAAGGTGGGGCAGGCGGCTCCTCCTGGAGGTGCTGGGGGGTGTCCTGGCAGATCTCACTCTGGGGTCACCTATGCTCCATGGCCCATGGTCCTCCTCCCTCCAAGACTTATGTCCATGGCCACATTCCCATCTTCTCTGATTCCTGTCTCCTCTTCCCCTCATAAGAACCCTGGAGCAGTGACTTTGGGACCGGCCACTCACCTGGTGGCAGGGGTTGGGTTGGGCCACTTCCATCCCAGGAGAAGCAGTGGGCTGTTCTGTGGCCTGCTCACAGTGCTCATGGGCCCCTGGGAGGCCCCAGGACCTCAGAGTAGGTCTGTATTTCAGAGGTGGTGCTGAGGGTCTGGGGGATCCACTGCGGAGGGGAGGTCAGGATTAGATTTATTTCCTTGTTGACCTCCAATCAAAGAGCCCCAGGGAAGAGGCTGGGTCAGGCACACCCCTCAGGAGGCCACTGCAGCGACCCCGGGGACTTATGAACAACCAGCAGAGGCCGGGCTGTGAGCTTCGGGAGGTGGAGGAGGCAGATGGAGCCTGGTCCTCAGCGGCCATGCAGGGGCATGGCAGGAGTAGCTGCCCTCTCCCAGGCCTGTGTGTTTTGTTGGACTTTCATCTCTGAAGCTCGTCACAGGAGAGAGCACTCCTACCTTCCCGGGCGGCTCCTGTCTTCTCTAAAGGCTGCTCGTGCTCTCTCTGGATGGAATGATGATGGATAATGGGCTGGGAAAGCTGCCGCAGACGCCAAGCAGTGAAGAAGTGGATGTCACAATCAGAAGCACTGGCAATTCAGACAGAAACACGCCAGATGAGATTACCGTGGGAGATGCTCCAGGTCCACTTAATATGTCAACGTGTCTCCGTGACGTGCGCGGGCTGGCGCTGCTACTCCAGCGGCTCGGCCTGCTGCTGGCAGTCAGCTGGCCTCTGGCCTGCCCCCGGACGGCACGGCCTGGAAACCAGAGAGCTCAGCTCTGCCTATTTTGCTCTGTAGTTATTTTCTTCCCCGGTTTAAGAAATAACTCCGAGCAAAAATCACAAGTTACATAAGGTATCGCAGTTGAGGACTACAGAGACTCAGGCTGGAAAGAAATGTGGCTACTCCTCAGTCCTGGTCACTTGTTCTCCAGGAGGGAACTGAGGCCCCAAAGAGGGACTAAGCCTTCCATCACCTAATCTGCTCCTGGGTTTTGACCCAGTGGTTTGCAGGTTCTGCTGCTGCTTGGAGTTATTTAGGGAAATTTAAACATAGTGCTGCTCAGGCCACCTCCAATGTCTCTCAGCCCAGAGCCTCCCAGGTGGGACAGGGTGTTAGCATTTTTCGGGTTTTCACAGGATGCTGCCGAGCAACTGAGGTGCTGACCCGTTTGGGCCCAGCCTCACCTCCGCACTTGTGGCTCCCGGGGTGCCTGGGCTGGGGCTCCGGCCAGGCACCAGCTGTCTTTCTGTTCGGGATTAGACCTGGCACCCTGTTTGTCCCCAGAGGTGTCTCTGCACTGCACCTCACCCATCGCGCACCACATGGCTCCTTGTGTTTCTCCTGCTTCTGGGCGATGGAGCGCAAAGTTATAAATAGCCACAGAGCTGGGACAGCAGCTCTCCGAGGCTGTCAGGACCAGGCTTGTCAAAGGCCTCCTGTTGACAGCCGCATGCATTCTGCTGCCCACCCGGGGCAAGGTGTGGGCAGGCAGCTCCTCCTGGAGGTACTGGGGGATGTCCTGGCCCATTTTCAACAGGCCCCAGAGCTGGGCCCAGAGTCAGGGGCTCCCTCCTTGGCCTGGGAAGCCTTGGATTCCTGGGGCCCCAGGCCAGTCCTCCTCAATGTGCCACTTGCGTCCTGGCCCTGTGAGCTGTGTCTGTCCCCTCTCTCCTGGGCTGGGGGGTTATGCAGTTCGGTTGTGAGCCTCTCCTATGTGTGCATGAGGTGGCTTTGGTGAGCAGGTGCTGATACTGAGGAGGCTTTCTCTGGGCCTCAGGGGAAGCAGGAGGAGGCAGGAGTCGTCTCTCTCCACCATAGCTGATGGCAGCTATACACCTGCTCGTCAGGCCACCGTCACTGCCCTGGAGTCTGTGGACAGGCACCGGGAGTCAGGTCCAGATGTCACCTGTTCATGCTCTGATGCTAAACAATGGACTGAGCCCTGGGGACCTAGGTTTCCTCAGGTGCAAAGTGGGATTAAGAAGGGCACCGCTCTCTGACCCTCGGGCGGCTGGCGTGAGAACCGTGAGTAGAATCTCTGACACTATTTGGAAGAGAGAATGTGGTGTGTGTGCTAAGAGGAAAAATGGGGGCTGGGAGCTCAGCAGTGGAGTGGGTGCCAGGTGGGCGCCAGGTGGGCACAAAGCCCACGCTCACCCAGCTTTGCAGTCAACCCAGCAGCAAGTCAATGGTGATCCACTCAGGAACCTTGCAGTGCTGCCCCCCTCCACGTCCTCCCCATGTGGCTGTGCTGCCTGTTCTGCTGCCTCCCAGGGGTCACACCACACCACCCCGTCAAACTGCTACCCCTGCCTAGCAGAGGGAGGCCCTGTGCCATCTCTGCCTGCATGGAGTCCTGGGAGTCAATGGGACCAGGGCTTCTGTGGAGAGACCGCTGGGCAGCAGTTGTAGTCAGTGCGTTGGAACCGGTGGATTGTGGAGGCTGGTTCTCTGGAAACCCAATTCTAGGTTAGAACTCTCCGCTCAGAGCAGTACAAGTGGAAACTGGGTCTCCACACTGCTGGACATGTTGCATCATACCTACCAGGGAGAGGGACAATGACACTGCTTCTGAATACCATGTGCCCTCAGGTGTTAGGGTAGCATCTCCTCCTCGAGTTCAGGCCACTGGATTTGTGTTAAAGTTGGCCACAGATTCGTTGTGGGCCTAGACAAGGCCACCAACTCACAGAGCCTCAGAGTCTGCACCGAGGAGGAGGAACACCCATCTCTGTAAGTCACAGGGATGTGCCAAGGCCACTGGTGGAGGGAGTCCCCACAGCCACGCAGAAACCTGGTGGAAGAGGATGTGAGCCGTCAGGTCTGGAGGAAAGATGGCGTTATTTAAATGTCAACAGAGAGACATGCGTATTCCCACACAGCAACCTGGGTCCTACCTAGAAGAGGGCGCCTGGCCTCCAGGAGGCTGGGCCCTGTGTGAGGAGCTGGCCCAGGTGTGGGGGACAGGGCCAACAGCTCTCACCTGGAAGCCAGGGAAGGAGGAAGCACGGGGGGTCTGGTGTGGCAGAGGGGCCCAGGGCATTGTTCTCCCTGTGGTGGGGCAGGAGACCAGGCCTGGCCAGGAGACCACCACCGAGTGGAAAGTCCTGGGGGTGCAGGCAGAGGCACGGCGAGCGCGGGCCAGGGTCCCCAAGGGCGGGCGTCCTTTCCAGACCAGGAGTCTGGCCTGCTGCCCCGCTCCCTGGGAGCCTTGGTGGGGTCCCTGACCAGGTGCCTTTTCCTCAGTGCTGGCCACGGGGTGACTCACCGGCCTCAGCACAGCAGCTCTCCCCCTGCACCCCACACAGCACCACTGAGATCCTTCCGTTCTGATTTCTGAGTAAAAAGTTATTCCAGGAAGAAAGCGCTAGACATGCTGCAGCTCAGGAGAGACTCTGGCATCCAGCAAATCAGAAAATGCACTGGCCAGAGTGGTGTGTGACCTCTGCTAACTGCAAGGGAGGCTGGGCAGCCCATCCCACAACACAGGGGAGCCCATGCGTACTTCCGCCCGTGTGGGAGACGGTGGGGGAGAGACGGTGACAATCCCACACCCACGAAGAAGTAGAAGGAGGCTGCATGTGAGAGCCAAGGACAGGGAGGGAGCTCTCAGCAGTGGCTTCCTCAGCCTGGGAAGTGGCCAGGTGGTGGTGCTCACTGAATGGCCCTAGGGTCAGGCTGGGTGAGGACAGGGGCCATTACATCACCAGAGTTCCAGGGTCAGCTCACATTTCTTTGAGAAGCCCCAGGGAAAATGTTCAGGTGGACACGTGGGCCTGAGGTCCAGGGGGAACCTCAGGGAGGATCCAGGCCCCATGTGACCTTCTTGGTGGCTAGCTGCCTCTTTCGTTTTGCCTCATCACCCTTTGGTCAGTTTTGCTAAGGTCCTGTTTCCTGGGCGACGGTCATCCTCCTAGCACTCCCTGCTTGAACGCTCCTGGTCCTGTTCCTTGGCCGCTCCCGGCAGCCTCTCCGGCCAATGCAGGCTCCCTCCTCAGCCTGCCCATCCTCTGGGCTGACCTGTGCCTTTCATTCTTAAAGCGGAGCCTCTGGCTTCCTGTCCTTCCTGGTATCCCCTCCTCCTTTCTGTCCTCTTGTTCTGTCCGCAGTTTCACAGGACCCAGCAGGACTCAGAGCCCCTGTGACCCTGGGCCGGCAGGTTTGGTGCTGATGTGCCTCAGTCGGCCCAGAGGGGCCCCTGGTCTGCAGAGCCTGGAGCTAAACAGGGAGGACAAAGAGCACAAAGCACCCTGGATGCAGCCCACATGTGGCCACACATTTGGCCACGGTCCTGCCTACAGACCTCAGGGTGATGCAGGAGGAGCAGCCGCCCTGTGGGGGCAGCCTGGTGCTGAGGACGTCCCGTGCCATGCGGTTTAACACCCCATAGTGTGTCTTTATCACTGTCACTTCCCGTCTTTGGAGTCACCAGGCCACACCTAGAGAAGTCAACGATGATCGTCTCCGACTCCTATTGTTACAGGGTAATCCGTCCCTCGGTGCCTTCTAGGGACACCAGTGGGATATGACGCTACTCGGGGTCTCATCTGCAGGGGCACCCTGCCCAGCGTGACTCGTGTGGACAATCGAAGGAGCAGGGCAGCCTGGGCTCCACGGGGGTGACTCAGGGCCACTCAGCATCCGAGACATTGATGGGCTGTCTCCTCAGGAGGATGTGCATGTGCAGGTGGCCGTGCTAGCAGCTTTGTTGCGGTGACAAAGTCCCCAGATAATCCACTTACAGGAGGAAGGCTTTATTTTGGCTCTTGGTCTCAGTTGTCTCAGTCCTGTGTCACCACCCATTGCTTTCAGCCTGTGGTGGGGCAGGACTTCAGGGTGGGAGGGGGCGTGCCACCAGGAAGCAAAGAGAAGGGGCTGGTGTCACCGCACCCCCTCAGGGACACTCCTGCAGGACCCACTTCCTCCCACAAGACCCCATATCCCAAAGGCTCCAGCACATCCTGATAGCACCTCAGGTGGGGACCAAGCCTTCAAAACAAGGGTCTTCAGGTCATTCAAGGCCCAAACCCTGATGCTGCCTAAAGTTGTTTTTCTTTTTTAAAGTAATTGAAAAAACTATTTTTTGATGTTGTGTAATTGCTTATCTTGGGATGGGAAAAGAGAGGCATGAAACCCAGAAGCTGTGTAGACTTTAAGCGTGTGTCCTGCAGGCACATCCAGAGGAGGCCTCAGTGGTCACTACTGGCTTCTTCTTTTCCCAATGTTTTGCTTGCCATTCTGAGCTCTCGCAGTGCCCCCTGCTGCTGATGCTCATGCAAGGTCCTGGGTTAGGAACTTGTCCCTGGGAGCTAAAGCAGTACACACATCTGGGTGTTTTCTCAGGGTCATTGCTCCTGCTTGGGGGCAGCGATCACACCTGACCCAGAAAAGGGTTAACATCTGGGGAAATCGTGGAGTATGCAGCGGGAACCTGAGGCCGATCTGCTAGGCAACTGTGCACGGCTGCGGGAGTGATTCTATCTCTGGGTTACTTTTAATCCCCATTATTAAAAATCAGAAATAGTTTGCTAACCTTGGCCTCAGTGGAGCAGACTTGGAACCTTTGCTCCTGTTTCCTGATTCAGGACCTTCCTGTCACCCCAGCCCACATTTGCTACAGGGACATCCCCACGGAGGTGTTTCCTGGCTGCCCCTTATCCTTGTTTTGCTGCATACCTAGAGTTAGGAGGCAGGGACCCTGTCCCCCATAGCCTCCTGTGGCCCATGGTTGCACCCCACCCCCTCAAAAGAGCCAGGAGCTCTCCCTGTTTTGGCCACCTCAGCCCAGGCTCTGGGGACCCTCACCCCAGTGTTCTCTGGGCAGGCAGGCAGCCTGGCTCTTCTGGCTTTAGGTTCAGCATCCTTGGACAGAGGGATGGACCACCAAACCCCACCTGCTGTAACTGTGGAGACTCTCCAAGTCTAAATCAGGGACAGCACAGGCCAACAGCAGCAAGGGGCTTCCACAGCCATCGAAGCACAAGGGAGAAGACCAGTCTCAGGGCCTGGCTTCCCCGGGCACAGCAGGCCGGGGAGTCAGGGAGCAGGCAGGCTGGACAGTGACCTCCCTGATTATTTATTCAGCTCTGACACCACATTAAGCAGCCTCCCTGGGGGAGCGCAATTGGATTCCCGTGAATTAAGGCACATGGTGACGAAACCACAGCGGCAGCAATTTAATTTAAAATGACAGCGTTGCTTCCGAAGGAAACAACAAACAGACTCACTGAGAGAAGCCGGGAACCTCGCCTCCGGACAGAGGCAGCCTCAGCACACACCTCCTGGGTCACACAGGGGAGTAGAGGGCTCGTGCTGCATCACGCGAGGCTCCAGGGTCCACTGTCCACCGCTGAGGCCAGCACCCGGGGCTCTGCAAGTCCAGGCCTGTCTGGGCCCCACACAATGTCCCCCAGGCCCTCTGCTGTGTCCAGAGGTTGGCTTTGCCCATCTTGTGGGATTTCACTGGACAGAGCGTAAGAGGTGGCCCAGCCCCTGGCCAACCCCTGGCTCATAGTAGATGTCTGTGTGTTGCACCAAGGGGCGTTGCCGACTGTGCCCGGTGGTTTACTCATGTGTGGGGTTTAGGACCCACATGTGCATCGAGGGGAAGGATGTACAACAGGGCCATTGTAGGCATTTCCAGTCCTTGACCTGAGATCTGGAGGTGGGCAACTGAGTGGCCTGCCCCTCACAGCCAGGGGACCTGACCCTCCTGCCCCACTTCCTGTGTAGCTCCCTTCCCTGACCCTCTGGCCAGGCCACACAGGCATCCTGGCCCTGACCCCACACACATTTCCCCTGTGCACTGATTTACGACCTGCTGCCACTTTCTGAAAGGTCGTATTTTTGATTTTGTCATTTAATACAGGAACTCTATCTGCAGACAGAGATTAAACTTTGAGAACATTTGGAGAAGAAATGTATCTATGTACAAGGGGCGATTTCTGGTGGGTTGGGATCAGTGGCTTTTGAGGGCTTGGGGAGAGAAGATGTGAAAGCAGAGATTGGCCTCAGCTCTGTTTTGAAGAGCGCTAAAACCTGCTTGTGCTTTGAGGGACTCAGTGTGGAGACAGGTAAGGCTTGCTCAAGTCACAGGGCAAAGCCCAAGGGCACAGGAGACACGTGTCCAGGCAGGGGCGTGGCTGGCTGTGGCAGACACTGGGATCAAGGCCAAGAGCACAAACTAATGGAACCAACCCCCTGAGCCCCCACTCTTGGCCAGAAGCTGTGCTAGGGTTTGGGGGATAGAGAATAGAGAAATAAAAGACATCACTCAAGCTGAATGGAGACTGATCTTGGGTGAGCCATCTCTAGGGGACCGTCAGACGGTTATTACAGCAGCTTAGTGGGAAGCCGAGTGCCATCTTTTCACTGTAGAGGCCGGGGATCAACTCTAAAGGATCCCTAAAGCCCAGGAAGATTAGATGATTGACTCAATCACTGAGTTTTGATGTAGTGCTGCAGTAATTAAGGTGAGTGAGATTAACTGAAGGTTGCCATGGTGAGGAAAGAGGCCTCACTGAACGGGAGGACTCCTAATGAAGAGGACAGAGTAGGGTGCTGGGGTTCCTACAGGCACACGGGGTGGGCAGTGCAGGCCCTCGGCCTCTCCAGGCAGCTGAGCACGTGTGAGTGCCCCCAGAGAGCCCAGCGCTGCCACTGCCCACAGCCTCACAAAGGCCTGCTGTAGGCTTCTGGGACACACACTGACCTCCTCTAGGATATGGAGGCTGTTTGGGGCGGCCTCAGGCCACATGGCTGATCTGATCACCTGTGTTGACACTGCTGTAGGCCTTGACCAGGGCCCCAGGCCTGTGCCCAAACCTCATGAGACTTGGCTCAGGAGCAGCCATGCATCAGGCCCAACTTGAAGCGCTGGCCACAGAATAAACTATTTGTAGAGGAGAGAACCAGAGACACATGCTTCCCATTTCACCCCTGCACATTCCCATGGAGGGTGGAAGTGTGCCTGGATTCTGATAAATAAAAGAAGGGAGAGGAGGGACAGGTGGGAGAAGTATTCATGGGTGACTTGAGGGGTGGACAGAGGGTGGACGGAGGGTGGGTAGAAGATGGATGAGTGGGTAGATGGAGAATGGATGGATGGGGGAATGGGTCCTGATGGATGAGTGGATGAGGACAGATGGATTGATCTGTGGGTGGATGAATGGGTGGGTAGATGGACAGATTGATTAATGGATGAATGAGTGTGTGGGTGGGAGTATGGAGGGAGGGAAGAATAGGTGAGTGGGTGGAGGCAGGGAGGGGTCAGCAGCTGCCTGAAAGGATGGATGGATGGATCAATTGATGGATGAGTAGATGGATGGATGGATGGTTGGAAAGATGAATGGGTAGGTGAATGAGTAGATGGGTGGACAAATGGATGAGTAGATGGATGAGTGTGTGGGTGGGTGGAAGTATGGCTGGATGGATGGGTGTAGGGTGGGTGGGTGGATGGATGGATGAGTGTGTGGGTGAGTGGATGAGTAGATGGGTGGATGAATGGATGGATGGATGGATGAGTGTGTGGGTGGGTGGAGGGATGGATGGATGGATGGATGGATGGATGGATGGATGGATGGATGGGTGGGAGTAAGGACGAAGGTAAGAATAGGTGGTGGCTGGAGGCAGGGAAGGTACACTGGCTGGCTGGATCGATGGCCCAATGGATGGATGAACAGATGGATAGATAGGCTGGAGATGGGTGGACTAGAGGAGCCGAAGGCCACACTTGTTACTCTCCAGTAGTGGCAGTGAGAAGGAATAAACCCAAGAGCAGAGCACAGAGCGGAGGGCTTGTGGAGGTGTCACTGGATCTTAGATGTGGAAGAGGCTTCAGGGCGTGTTGGTTCTCACTTCCCATTTTACAAGTTAGTAATAAATGTTCCCTCTCACGTAGACCAAACTGCATGTGAATTCTATGCCAGAGTGGATTTCAGAGCGGAGCAGAGCAACTGGCTGTCCACCACAGCAGGGCCAGCATGACCCCATGGCTGGAGACCCACCCATCTCCCAGGAGACCCAGTTCCAGGGATGTCTGCCTGGGGGCTTTCTTTACCTGTCTGTGTGATCCTAACAAGCACTGTGTCCCCTGATGCAATGCCTGCAGCTATGCAACCGTGACCGTGACCGACGCCCCTGCCAAGCTGACCTGTCCCTCACAACACGCCCCTTGTGTAACCACGTGGGCTGCATTGCTGAGTCCACCCCATTTTTCAAATACTCCAGGATCATGGAGAGGACAGAAAATCATGGCATCGGGTAAACAGGGGGTGGGGACACTCGATCCCTCAGGAACTTCTCTCCCACTGACCCCAGCTCATTTCCTGCTCAGCCCTATGTGAGCCAACCTGATGGCATTTACTCTTTAGTCATTTGAAGAAGGACAGTCCCCTGGAGACGAGGAGGGGCACAGCTTCAGGGTTCTGGCAGAGGGCCTGAGTGCAGAGGCGTGGAATCACGCCCTCCCTCCCCCCACTGCCATCCCCTCCTGCCTCTTGCTCTGTCTCTGTTTCCTCGAGTGAGCTCATTCTCCAGCAGCCCCAGGGACCCCTCAGCAGCACAGCAAACAGACCTTGGGCAGAATTCCACAGCATTGTAAAAAGGATCGTAAACAGCACAGAATATCTGACCCACAGTCTCTGCTCAGCGGAGTGTGTGCGTGTGTGTGCCTGAGGGCAACATGGTGTGCAAGTGTACCAGCACGTGAGGGCTCACACGGGCCACGCAGCCTTACAGTCCACCCTGATGCAGACCATGAAGCGCAGCATCGGGGCTGTTTCTGCAGGTGGCCGTAGCCGGGGGAACGGGTGCAGTGTGTGCGCAGTGAGCACAGAGCCACTCTCTTCTGCCACTTGGTGCCTTTCTCCCTGGGTCACCCTCAGGCCACCTTCCCATTCACAAACCTGGCCTGCAGAGCTGCCACTGTGGAGCCATCAAACTAGGGTCAAGGGTCAGCTTCAGGACAAGCCTCTGCCCCAGAGACCTCCAGGTACCCTCGGTCTCTGCCCCCAGCAGAGACTGTGTCCCCCAGCTGTCCTGTGTCCCCCAGATGCATAATGACTGGGATTTGCTATAAAATGGCTCCTCAGGAAGGCTAGGGAAGGGGCAGCACATCTCACTTTAATACCCGAGGACATGCCACAAGGAATGAGAGACTTTGGGGAACAGGAAACATTTTCCCTGAGGCAAACTAACAAATGACAGCATCCTCCTGGTGTTCCAATGATTGTGTGCTCAGGGAGGGGATGGCTGGTCTGGATTCACAGCCCAGCTCCTTGGCTCGGGTGGCTCTCCTGGGCTGGAAATCCTCACTGGTTCCTCAGACTCAGCTGGAGAAAACACTAATGTATGCTCTGCCACTGTTAAATATGTGGTGTCCCCAGAAGCTCACATGTGCAAACTGGAGGAAGAGACAAACCTTCCCTGGTTATGAGTGTCTTAACCTAATCAGTGCATCAGTCCCCTGATGTGATTCTCTGGGTGTCAGTGGGGTGTGGCTGGAGGAAGTGGGTTCCTGAGGGCGTGCCTTTGGGGATTACAGTTTGTCTTTGGTGACAGAGCTCTCTCTCTGCTTCCTGGGTGCCAAGTCCTGAGCTGCTTTCCTCCTCCACAATCTTCTGCGTGATGTTCTACCTCACCTTGGACCTGCAGCAATGAAGTTGGCCAACCATGAACTGAGACCTCTGAAACTGTGAGACAACTTTTCTCCTCTAAAATTGCTCTTGTCAGGACTTTTGGTTACAGCAATGTAAAAGCTGACTCAAAAAGCCTCTTGATTTTCTTTTCAAATATTCAAAAAAATAGTGGGAGCAGGGCTTTCCCTCAACCCACTTAAACCAGTGCATGTAAGTCACTCTCTAAGGGCTGCTGGGGCAGGAAGACTGACAGATTAGGTTGCCAGGGAGCCAGGGAGCCATCTGAAGCTCCAGCACTGAGGTGTGGACATCACACTGGTCCCCACTGGCCCACCAAGGTGCCCCCAGGGAGCAGAGAGGCAAGCAGTGGTGTTGAAGGACTTTAGGTGGCTGATAGTGGGTATCTTCCCTGGGAAATAACAGCATCTTCTCTGCACAGCTCTGTGATAGTCCCTGTACCTGGACCACCACCCTGGAATTCTCATGAGTGGGACTCCAGTTCCAGGGTGTTTTGAGTACACAGAGAAGCCAGGCACTGTGCTAGTCGAGATCTAAGATGCCAGAATGAAATATGCCTCACAGAGAGTTAGGGAAGTCAGCATCTTCCCAAAATCAAACCAGAGAAGGATGAACTTACTGAATGTTGGAGAGATAAGGCTGGGCCAGAGGCTTATAACTTTGACCAAGAAAATATCGAGGACTTAATATACAGTGCTTGATAAATCCAGCCTCTGTCAGAACTGCTCTGTCTTAGAACACTGGGTTAATAGGAAGAGATGACAAGGGCTAGACTTGGTGTGACATTTTTGGAACTCTCTGGTCTGTGGCAGGCACGTCAGCACCCTGGAGAGCTCCACAGACACCTCCCACTTGATTTAGCAGGTCCTGCCACCCAGAAATACAATACAGACATCCTCAATATTCCAGAGAGAACAGGGGGTTCCAGGACTTAGCTACATGACAGAAACTCCCAGCAGGAATGAATCCTTGAAACCAACAGGGAGACGAGCATTTCCAGACAGTGCCTCCAACTTGAGAACGAGGTCTGAATATTGAGGACGGGAGGCCCAGCTGGATGTACTGCAAAATCTCCATCATGACGCCCTTGCAACAGATGCCGGATTCACCGGGCAGTGGTCCTCCCCCTTCACGGGTCACTTGCTCACAAACCAATGGCCCCAGACCCGATCCCAACCCTATGTGTGCCTGCGTGTGTGTGCCTACATGCACGTTTGTGTATGGAGATGTGTGTCCATTGTTTGCAGCTCATTTTTAGACCCTTCCTTTCTTGGCTCCTTCTCTGGCTGGGAATTTCAAATGACTTGTGTTTGAGAAAACCTATACGGTGGAACATGTGGATTTTGTAGGGTGAGAACAAATAATGAATACTGATATATTTTGGTTTATTATTTTGACAGTTTCAAATTCCCATAGCACCCTTAAAGCCAAATCTTGCAAAAGTGTTTCTTCTATTGTACTGGCCAGAACGAACACAAGGCTGAGAAGCGCTTTTGCCTTGTACATTCTGTATTCCTCTGCTCAGGCTCTTGGGCCACCAAGAGGTGTCCTGAGCCATTCTGTGCCTGGCTGTCCTTAGTACCTGGAGGTTATTTGGGGTGTATGGGATGGAGCCTCTGAATACTGAAGAGGGGTTTGTTCTCCCATAACGTTGTGATGAGCTGGATTTTCTCATCATTTGAGCAGGTATGAGAATAATATTGAACAATTAATGTTTTGTGAAAGCCCAGGTGATGAATGGACCCTGGTTGGTGTGCTACCCTGGCACTAGGCAGCCCTTGATGGGTGCTGTGGTCATTTTCACCCTTATCAAGGGGTGGTAGAGAAAGTCTGGGGATCTTTACGAGGGGCTTCATGAACTGCCCTGTGCATGTGCTTCTGTACTCATGTCAGTGAGAAGGAAGGACAAAGGATGACATCGTGGCTGTAAATCATGGCTGGGAGAGAGTGATAGGGACAGAGAATCATCATGTGCACACACAGGAGGAAAATGGAGGAAATCTGTCCACCAGTTGATAAAAATGTGTCATGAGGCAAGAAGTCCCCAAATCACTCAGTGTCTCAGGTCTCAGAACTGCCTGACGGATTACAGGTTGGAAAATTTAGGTCAGGCAGGGCTCGTTTCATCACCCACAGACACAGCAACGAAGAGGCGGAACCAAACACGGATCCCTCCTGGATGGGACAGTGTCCCTTGACCCCACCTGACCCCACGCTGCCTCGGCAGGCATACCCAGGGGCAGTGCCTGCTGCCTTTTCAGCTGGCGACCATTTTGCCCACAAAGTCTGATGCTATAACTCCCAGAGTCCCCTGGGCATCTGTGTTGGTCAGCTGTCCATTGCTGTAAAAAAAAGACCAGAGAGAAAATACTTAGGGGGAAAGGTTTACCTGGGCTCGGATTTCAGATTCCAGAGGTTCCAGTCATGGTGGGCTGTGCCTATTGCTTCTGGGCTGTGGCGCGGCAGACAGCCGTGGCAGGGAGGGTGTGTTGGAGCAGAGCTGCTCCCCTTATGGTGGCCAGCAAGCCAAAGAGAAGGGAAAGGGGCTGGGAAAAATGTCCCCTTCCAGGGCACACCCCCAGGTTCTGCTTCCCTAATGAGGTCCTAAGCCTCCACTGCCCCAAAGCACCAGCAGCTGGGGACCACACCTGCACACGGGGACCTGGGGGGGACATTCCAGGTCCTCAATGGCCTCTGACTGAGTGAGTACTGGACAAGCAGCCTGCGAGAACCATAGAGGCCATGAGTGTCATCCTCCCGAGGCTGAGGGTCAGAGAGGTGAACTACAGCAGTGTGGAGCCCCTGGGTCAGCTGCTGGCCAGCCGAGTGTGCCCGCCACTGACATCTCCTTGCCTCAAAAGGTGGCTGTGAGTCTCAGTTGGAATATTGAGAAGAACAGGCCACACTTGTCCTCCCCACTCATTTATTAAAACACGGTCCCTCTGTTCCAGGCATCGGCCTCAGGTTCATGCATACAGTCCCCAGCACCCAGCCACATCCTCTGGTGGTATAACATTGACATTGACATGCAAAATATACAGCATGTCAGAGGCTGGTAAAATTACAGATAAAAATAAAGCTGAGGCACGGTGCTGCCTGCTCCAAGGTCAAGGCTGGATTGCGGCTTTAAACAGGACCATCAGGGAAGGTCTGACTGACGAGGTGAAATTGAGCAGAGACCTGAGGAGATGAGGAGTGCAGTTGCCAGCCCTCTGGTCAAAGTCGTTGGATATGATGGTCCATTTTAAACCCCTGCACTGCTCATCAAATTTTATCCTTGCAGAATCTTTTCAGGAAGTTTCCAAGAACTTTTCCTCCAAAGGAGAACGCAGTAGCCACTCTGTGTTAAAAGCAGTGAGGAATGAGCAGATTGGGCTGTAAACCCTGCAATTTATTATGCACCAGCTCAGGTGGGGACATAAATACGCCCTGTTGCCTGCACACAGACGAAACTCTGTGCACCAAAGTGTAGCGTGCAGAAGCCCGGGTCTCAGGAAGAAAGTCAAGGTGTCCCCAAGCCACCTAGGAGCTGTGTGATCACAGCAGTCACTTAGAATGCTGGAGTCTCAGGCTCTCAGCATGATAGAAGAGAACCTCTTCAGCTATGTTCCGCCTGCAGAGCAGCTACGGGCAAAGGAAGAAGACAGTGTCATACTCTGAAATCAGGCCCCCGAGGGGGCCCAGCTGGGCGCAGGAGGCTCTGGGCTGGGAAAGCTGTGGTCTCTGCACTTCGGTAGCATGTGAGAGGATCCCAGCAAAGGAGTGAGTGATGCCAAGAGGGACTTCCGGCTTGGACAGTGGTGGGTAACTCCACTGGAAGCCTCCTGCATGCCAACAGGTGGGGCTTGACTTCTCGTCCGCCTTCCCAGAGTCCCATGAAGCCTTAAGAAGAGGACAGGAGAGCCTCACAGCACAAGGCCAGTGAGCAGAGGTGGAGGACCCTCTGGTCTCCAAGGTGTGCTATGTTCCAGGAGCTCTGGAGACTGGACCATAAGGGCTGCAGATGATCTGTCACTTGAACCCTTGTGAAATTGGTACCCCTCAGGGAACAGTGAGCTAGGAGAGAAAATCCCACCCACCCCCAACCTCAGGGAACCAGGAAGTTGTCCTCCCAGGTCCTGGGAATAAAATGGCAGGAGCCATGGAGAATGGGAAGCCCCTCGCCAAGTCGGGGTCACCGCCGGGCACACTGTGGGGCAAACACACATCCCCCGGGGACTCTGTCCTCCCCAGCTGCCCCCTGTGACCTCCACAGGTTCTAAGAAACCCAAGGAATCCTGGAAGTAGTGAAGTCAAATAAAACACAGCAAGGGGGAAAGGAGCCAGCAAACAACCAGCAGACAGAAGCAGCCCAGGCCCGGACCCTGACTGTGAAGGGACACGGCCCGTGTTCCCGTCTGCGGAAGCCGCTGCCTGTGTAGAGCAGGAAGGAGGTGACTCCAGCAGAAGACGGGCGGCCCTCACTCAGCACCCAGGGTGGAGCCGCTCACCCACCAGACCTCGCTGTCAATGGGTGCCTTGAGCGGAAGTCGTCAATGAGGATTGGGGCCAGCAAGAGTGGACAAGAGGTCCCAGTTAATGGTCCACAGTACGCAGTGTGACTCAGACATGGGAAATAGGAAGAGAAGATTCAGAGGATCAGGGGAGTGACATGAAGAGTTGCTGTGGTGACTTCTAGGAGAGCATGGAGGAGGGGAGGAGGGAGAGTGGAGACAGAACACAGGCAGGACAGCCGAGGAGGGAGTCTTGGAGCTCAGGACCCCCAGGAGTTACCAGACACCGAGGCCATGAATCCCAATCAAGATAAATAAAAACAAGTATCAAGGTGCCTCAGGGAAGAGCCCTAAAATTCAAGGGAAGAGAAGATTGTAAACGCATCCAGATTACTTAGGAGAAAATGTCTCACAGCAGCAGCGTGTTAACATGGCGAGAATGGAAACCAGAGGAAAGTGGTTCTGTCTTCAAAGAGACATACGGTGACTCCAACTGTGGTGCATCCTTCAGATCAGAGGGTCACACCTGGCAGGACTTACCTCCTGAGAAAGCTGCACCACCCCCCAGATATAGGTACCTGTTCCAGGAGGGAGGGGAACCACAGGACAGAGACATCCTGGGCTGGCCAGTGACCCTCAGCAAAGCGATGTCCACACAAAATAGCAAGGAACGTTTAGTTCCAGAGCTCAGACATCTACAATGCTCTTAATTAATCACCACACAGGTGTTAAGAATGAAGGGACAATTCCAGGCAGCTGTGTCAGGTCAAGAGCAGGTGGTGGGGACAGCCTTGGGCCAGGCACAGGGCTTTGGAAGGTGAGGGATACCAGCCCTTCCCTGGAGGACCCGGCCACAGATGGCTGCAGTGGTGCAGCCCTCGCAGCCTCTGTGCGCATGACCCCAGCCCTCACCCAGCCCCAGTCTGCTCTCCAGCGCATCCAGGGATCGCCCTCCTGGCTTCCCGCCTGCACACCTCCACATCCCACCACAGTCTCCTAAGATCACCTGCAGCAAGGACCGCCACCTTCAAGACCAACCCCCAGCTCCTCTGTCTGGCCTGTCGGTGGCTCTTCTATTCCCGCCTCCTCTTTCCAACCCCAACTTCAGCTTGTAGGGTTGGTCCCCAGCTGAGTGCCCCTCCCTACCTGTGCCTGAGCACACACGAGCACACGCATGCTCACACCTGCACACTCCACATCCACATGCACACACGTGCTGCTGCAGTCCAGTGTCCTCCATCACGACCTCTCCCTGCCACCCAGACCTTACGGGAGGCTGTTGCCCCATGAAGCTGGGTCCTCTGGGAAGCCTCCCTGCCCACCTTTTCCCTCTGCCTGTCTGGGTTGCTATGGACTGAAGAACTGTGTTCCCAAGTCCCTGTGTCAAACCCTTTTTCTGGCTTCAAGAAATGTACCCTTGGCCGATTTGGCCCGTCACCCGCATTAGGAGTTCTCATGAAGGCATCCCTGGGTGGTCCTCTCAGTGACCACACATAATTGAGAAATTGACTTTTTTTGTAACTTGCAGAGGAAAGGAACTCGCATTCCAGGAGGATTTTAAATATATAGAAACAACTTTGGAAGCATGTTTCATTCCCTTACAGTAGAATGGCGGGTGGGGGACGTATCTGGTAGGTATTTGAAGCCCAGGTTCTGTGGTGATTTTCAAGTTCAGAGTTGGGTTGTTCTGCTCTCATTAATGAAGTTCCCCAGCCCCGGGCTCTGTGGTGGCTGCTGTGCCCCATTAGGACAGATGCACCTGCTCCTGACTAAGGCATGGTCTGCCAGCCCCCTTCACTCAGGCGAGTCGATTAATGTGGCAGCGATGATTCAGACCACAGTGGCTCCAGTCACTCTCCCCTGCTCCCAGAGCGAAGCAAGCTGGGGAAGGAGGCGGGGAGGGAGTGACATTCGACTGTCCCTGTAACTCAGGGGACTAGGTAGCCAGTCCCTCCAGAACCCCAAGTCACATTCTATATCACAATCTACCCTTTTCCAAGTAAGCCCCCATTTGGGGTGGAAAAGTAATGTCCAAATCGTTTCTCCTGTGCACAGGGGCTGGGATCCTCATCAGAGTACATGGATGGTGGCCCAGAAATTGTCATGGCTGTGTCCTGCATCCAGGTGCTTCATGGAAGATTCCTTCTGCTGAGTGAAGACTCCGGAGCCCTCCTCCTGTCTGGAGACACCGGCTCCCGGGGCAGGCACCAGGCACCGAGTGCACATTCCAGGCTGGGGCTCTGGAGAGGCCTCTCTGTGCTCAGTGATGTGCCTGGTCCCTCTGGTCTCCTCAGGGAGTCCAGGGGTGATGGTGGAACTGAAGTCCTCTCTGGCCACAAACTCCACTGAAGCCAGCCTGGCTGGCTCCATGGCTTCTCCCTGTTACCTCCGTGGCCTCTCCCTGCTGCCTCCTGTAGCACGCCCCTCCCTCCCCGTGGCCATGGCTTGCAAACCCCACCACTCCTCCCCCAAGCCCCCCAGCCCTGCACCTGGGCACCTGCTAGTGAACACCCAGACCCAGCCGGTGCCCCCGGAGCCCCCAGGAGAGCTGGCCTCTTAGCATGGGTGGCCTCCGGGATGCCCACACTGCCCCTGAGGGGCTGTTGTCCACAGCTCTGCCTCCAGGGCCCTCTTCCTTCACCCTTCCTGATCGGCTTGCAGGTCCCTTTCCAGAAAGCTGTCAATACTCACATCCATGAGACTGGCCACCGCCTTGGGGCCTCCTGTCTCATGCTCTGGAGGCTGAAGTCTATGGTCAGGCCAGCAGGGTGGCCCCGGCAAGGCCCCATCCTGGCTTTCAGAGGGTACCTTTCTGCTGTGTCCCACAGGAAGGGGAGGGAGCGAGCTGCTGGAGTCTTTTCCTAGGAAGGCTGATCTCGTCACATGGGCCCCACCCCCATGACCTCAGCTAACCCTCATCTCCTCCTGAAGCCCATCTCCTAGGAGCTCGACATGTGGGGCCAGGGCTCCTGCAAAGGACATGAAAGGACACAGATGACAGTCTGCAGCATCCTGGGCACCCAGTGGCCCCTGGGGACAGATGCCACCCTCCCAGGACTTTCCTGTTCTGACTCTGCAGCCCCGTCCTGCTGACATAGCTCACAGCCCTCCCCTCTGCCCCTGTTGCCTACTGTAACCTGAGCCACAGATGGTGGCATCCGAGGGCCCACCACTCATGCTGAGGTCTGTAGTGAGCAGCAACATCTTGAGCTGTGACAGGGAAGGGGCCACATAGTCCGTTCATGTCCCCACTTGGACCTGGTGACTCTCACATCCAAGTGAGGACAACCCAGGCTGGCAGTTGTAGGCAGCCTGTGTGACTCCAGCCTGAGCCCTGTGCCCTTCTCCTGGGGAGGAGCCCTTTGCCCCTGTCATCAGGGTGCCTGAGCACGCCCCATGGTGGCCACAGCACAGGGTGCTCAGGCCAGCCCTGCACCACCATCAGCCCCAGTGACACCAGCATCCTTGAGGAGAAACCTAAACACCCAGTAGGGAAGTTCCTGTGACTGAAGGGCATCCTGGCCTGGGCAGCGGGCACAGTCCAGCTGCATGCCTGTGCCCTCTTGGAGGACACACTGTCCCTCATGGCAACTCCTGTCAGGACACAGAAACTCAAGTTCACAGATGCAAAGACCAGGGCTAGGGGTGGCTGCTGGGGCCTGGTCTGTCCACATCCAGCAGGGCCACTACACTGTGTGCTGCGAGGCGACTCGCTGTGGCTGAAGCACACGTCTGTGTGTCTGCAATGGAAGAGGTCTTCGCTCCAGCCCCGCCTGATCCTCCCACCGGAACCCCCAATGCACCTGCGGTTCCCTCTCTCCTGGACACGTGGGCTTTCCTACGAGGGCTTCTATTCATTTAAAATCCAGGAAGTGGTGCAGGGAGGGGGGGTTGGCTTTTCAAGCCTGCAATGGCCTGAGAGCCTTTCACTGCAGCCCAGTGACCAGGAGCAATGGCAGCAGGGCCACCAAGGCCTCAGGTAGAGCCCATGGATGCTGCCTGAAGCTCTGCTCTGGTGCCAGCTCACGCGCCCTCCCCTCCTGCCTTTCTGGGGGTGGGAGGCATTTTAGGCTGGCTTTCTACCCCTGTCCTTCTGTGACCTTGGTGGGGAGGTGGCTTCTGAATGACATGCTCCCTGGGAGGACATGCCACCTTCAGTCTGAGATAGGGGCTTCGGTTGTCCTGTGAGAGAAGAAGAATGCAGAGGATTCATCTGACTCAGTGTCTTTGAAACTCGGAGCCCAGCAGCAACATCCACTCTGAATAATGCAGGGCTTCTAATTAATGCTGTTAATCTCAGAAATTCATGTGGCACCTTCCCAAGGAGACTGCTCAGTGTCCCACCTGGGGCTCAGATGGCCTGAGTCTGCATTCTGGCTCTGCTGTGCCCTAGTTGTGTGACCAGCTAGCCACTTGAACTGTCAGATTCCAGCATCCCTGGCTGGCAATGCCTGGTACTGATGAGGTAAAGGTCACCGGGAAACTCTGGCTCCTCCCAGGTGTCCAGGGAGCCCTGGTCTGGCCTGCCATCTTACAGCTCCTGCCTGGGTGGCTCGGAGCCCATAGAGCAAGGGTGTGTGGTGGCCTCAGCCTGGCCCCTCCTGCACTCGTCTGTTCCCAGTTAGGAGAGACCACGGGCATCGAGAAAGGAGCTGGGTCCCCAGTGTCCCCTTCCAGCCCCTCATCCCAATAAGCAGGTGGGGTGGAGAGGGGACAAGGTTCCCACGGCCTGTCCCGCTCCATCACTGTCTGGGTCTGAGCCACGTGTCCAGTGGCCCAACTCTTCCCTCTCCTTGCTGAGCCAGTCTGTCTAGGAGACTCCGGTGGTGTGCACGGGGCCTTCAAGCCCTCTTCCCCAACGTGCAGTGTCCTCCCTCGTACTCAGAGCTCAGAAGCCAGTCCAGCTGGTGTCTGCCACCAGGCCAGGGCAGCCCAGGTCAGGCACCTACTGAATCCCCCCTGAATCCCTCAGCTTATAATGCCCCCACCCCCTGGCCCTGGGTGGCTGCCGACCACTGCCTACTGCCCTCCTGCACAGCCAACCCTCCCCTGCACCCTCCCTCTGTGCCTTCTAAACACCCTCCTCTCTGCCCAGGGGCAGCACCTATAAAATGGGGGAGGAGTCCAGCCTCTCAGGCCTGGGAGGGGCCAGGATTCCTGCCACTGTGGTGGGAATCAGGGGACTCTCAGGACAGCTGGTCTCCCAGGGAGCATGGGGCTGGAGATGGTGGTGTCCGAAGAATTCAGGGACCAATTCTGGTCTATTTGGCAGTGAAGTCAGAAGTGGCTCCCAGGACAGTAGCAAGGAGGAGGGGTCACTCCGGGGTGGCGAGGGGCAGTTATGGGCAACAGGAGGTTTCCCTCTTACCCAAGAAGGGTCCCCGGCTCCCTTCCCAGGACTGCAGATGGCAGGTTCTCCAGGCAGATGGACTTAGGGGAGGGCCATTTTGAAACCTTGTGAAGAGAGGGGATGACCCGTGCGGGGAGCCACCCTGCAAGCTCCTGGCAGTTGCAGAAGAGGGGATGTGGGAGGGCCAGAGAGGCACCTACGTGGTCACTCATTTTCTGTGACTCTGAGCTGCCACGTCACTTTTCTTTTCCTCAGTCCTTGTGCAGGGGGACTCATGTCCTGGCCAACTAGGAAGATGAAAGACCTGCCTTCTCCAGGGCTTGATGGCCACACAGCTCGCTACCTGTCCCCCTCTGTCCCTGGACAAGCTAGCTCGGCCCCTGGCTCTGAGGTTCTCTGTCCAGCGGAGGGTGGTGTGGACAGGAGGTCCCAGGGCTTCCTCCAGTCCTGACATCCCAGGACTCTCCCACTGGCCTTTCTGCTGTCCATGCTCAGGGGAGCGCTGGACCTCCCCAACATGAACTACAGTAGGCTGGGCCCACCTCAGCCTCCTCCTCAGCAAAATGGACTGTGGTCTGTTGCCACCATGTGCAGGTGGCTCTGTGTTCTCTGTGACAGGCCACCCCTCCCACCACAGCTGTCCCCTCTCCTCTTCACCACTGGAGCAGGGTTCCTGGGAAGGAGGGGAGCCTGGATGCAGCTGCCCTGACCAACCCCTTCACTGTCACCTCTGTCCTGAAGGGGCCCGGGCTCTCCCCCTCTGTACTATTGTACCCCTGTGACTTCTGTGACCCTAGGAATAGAACCCAGTGCAGTGGCCTGGCCCCTCTGAAGCACTGTCCATGAGGCTGGAAAGGAACCCAGGTGCTGGGCCCCAGCGGTGGCTTTGGGCCCTCAGGGCCTGTGTCAAGGTGGAGGCTCCGGCCACCAGGAGCCCCTACCTGAGTGGACTCCCACACGTCGGCTTCCCTGTGTCCCTGGGTGTGCTGGCTCTTGTCTCCCCACAGATGCTGGTGAGGGGCACGATCCCCCTGTGGCTCTTCCTGCTGCAGCTGGAGCAACCATCAGCCAACAGGTCCTCACTGGACAGAGCCCAGTGTCAGCTTCTGGACTAGGGACACTGCCACTCCTGCTGCCGCAAGCCCAGGGCCGGTCAGTCCTTAGAAGCAGCCACAGCAGGGGGAACTGTTGGCCTAGCCGCTGCTGGCCAGAGGC
The DNA here is from genome assembly GCF_021218885.2 of Marmota monax. Taxonomy (NCBI): domain Eukaryota; kingdom Metazoa; phylum Chordata; class Mammalia; order Rodentia; family Sciuridae; genus Marmota; species Marmota monax. The sequence goes on from NW_026692185.1 coordinate 279,728, forward strand.
AGGAGCACCCTGCAGGTCGAGATGGTGCTCGGTGACTTAGTGATTCTTGTGTTTTGCTTTTTAAATTGAAGTTTGAAGGAGTGAGAGTTTGATGTTTTTCTGTGGTTATTTTTTATTTAATTCTTTCTCTGGATCATAAAGTGAAAGTATTTAAATTCATATTTTAGGAGATAAAAGAAGCTTAACATCTTTCATCCACTTTCAGCATTTTTGCTAATTTTTTTTTAAAAACAAAACATTTTGTTCTGGCATCCTGAATTTCATGAGTCAGGAGAATAAATAACAGATAAAAATAAACCTAGTTCTCAGCAAAGGTGAGGTGAGTTCCCCAGGATAGAGACATCAGGCACAGATGTGACCCACAGCCTCGGCACAGCCCCACAGAGTTGGAGGGGCTGTCCCGGACCCTCAGGGACACCCCGGCGCCTGCCACCCACCGGGGACCTGCAGCCCTGTGCCATCCCACTTGATGGCCTCAGGTGCTCAGCTTGTGTGTGAGGGTCTTCCTTTCGAAGTTCAGGCACCCAGGGCCCCGGAGCACCAGTCATGGAGATGACATGGCGAAGCCAGTGATCTTGATGATGACAACTTTTTGATTGTCACCATGGATGTGTCAGGTGGGTGATCAGCACTTTGCACGCAGTCGCGGAGTGAACTGCACCATCAAGCTAATTAGCATATCCATCACCTCACTCTTGGTCTTTTCCCTTGTTTATGAGAACACCCAACGACCTACTCCCTTGGCAACTTTGGGGTGCAGGATGCAGGTCAACTGCAGTCCCCACCCATGCGTTGGAGCCCAGAAATTACTCATGCGCTTAACAGAAGCTTCACGCCCTCTGATCCAGGTCTCCCGTGCTTTCGAGGTTAGCTTGCCTCTCTGATAGAGAAAAGTGACACCTCTGCTGTGGTGTCACTGGGACAGCCGAGCGAGCAGGTGCTCACAAACCTTCCTCAGGAGGGAAGGTGCAGTCAGCGGCAGCAGTCACCCTGGGAGCACCGGGTCACACCCTCTGCAGGTGTCCTAGAAAGACCCCTTGAGCATGAGCAGCCTGATTGTCAGGAGACAGCCCAGGAGGTGGCTCTGGGGGCCACCTGAAAGGGACAGAGGGAGGTCACAGTAACTCCAGTACCCCAGGAGCCCCAGAAGCACATGTTGTCCTTCCCACATCCAAGTCCAAGGCATCTGTATTCAAAATTAGGACAAGCTCACAACCTTCCAGACTTCCACAGGCAGGACTCTGATTTAAGGCTGAGCAGTGATCAGGAGAGGGCACTTCTAGGGTCCAGATTAGCGGAGCAATTGCTGACGGTGGCCGGCAACTCTCCAGGCTGCACCCCTGCCCAGTGCCATCCTCAGGCATGTGGCAGGAAGGGGGTTCTCCACACTCATGTCACATTTCTGAGGTCGTCACAGGGCTGGGTGCTTTGGACCAACCCTAACCCTAACCCTAATCCTCCCAGCACAAAAGTGCTGCAATGCAGGTCAGACCTGGGGCTCCTTGGGCCTCTGCCCAGGGCGGGTGGTGCCCTGGGACAGGGTTCGGTCCTGATAGCTCCTCACCCGCTTCCTGCAGAGAACACACGGCCCAGTCCCACCTCCCTGGGTCCTGCCTCCCTGGGTGACCTGCTCAGCTCAGCCTTGCCCACAGGGCAGAGGCCAGGCCTAACAGATGCCCGGCACTTGGCTGCACCTCCCCTACAGGGCTGCCACCCTGCTGCTGCCCCTGGTGGCCCTGGCTGGCTGGGAGGGGGTGTGTGCCTCTCTAGGGCTGCTTGCTGGGGTGTTTGTCCTCCCCTGGGTATTGATCAGGATTCTAAAGAGCCTGAGGTTGGGGCTGGTCAGGGCCCCCTGGCCCACAGTGGGGTGATCACAGTAATGGGCAGGAACCCCTACTGGCACAGGGCGTTAGGCTGACGTGGTCACAGACACGTCCACAGGAGACTTTCTGAACAGGTGCCAGCCTGTCTTTGGGCACTTTAATTACAGCTCCAAGTTTGGCAGGGGAGTTGTTACTACTGACTTAGTCCCTCTCTGGTAGCTCTGGATGGGCTGAGGCTGCCCTGGACAGGAGGTGGATTTTGTGGGGTCATTTGAGCTGGGTCCTGGGTCTGTGACTGGGTGACACCATCTCATTCTGTTGCCTGGCTGGGGCCCAGTTTTCTAATGACAAAGAGGGAGACCTCATCTTGTTTATCCACTTAGCGATTCCAAAACCTCTGGGGACTTGTATATGTCTAAAGGTGGGGACCCTGGGCCTCCAGGGCTTCAGGATTCCAGGGGACCTTGGGGCGAGGAGGAGGCTGCGGATGGAGGGCACGCAGGCTGACTGGGGGCGTGGGAGGGGCAGGGCAGGGGGCGAGGCAGGTTCTGCGAGGTTCAGGCCCCACAGCCCCCGTCAGGGCAGCCCACGCCTGCCAGCACCTGAGCCAAGCAAGCCCAAAATAGAAAGAACCAAATAAGGTAAAGTGCGCCTCACCTTAGAACTGCCTGCAGATCAGCCGCTCGTGCAGCCTGCGCTGCTGTCAAGTGACAGCGGGCAGACGTCCAGTGAGGAGCCCCGAGCAGGTGGTCCACTCAGCCCAGCCCACCCCAGGGCCAGCTGGGGCATATGCACAGGCGAAGGGATCCAGCATGGCCAGGCAGTGGACTGGGCCAAGTGATGAGCACTCGGGACTGCAGAGTGCTGGGTGGAGTTGTAGGGTCCCCAGCTCCGACCAGGGACTGGGGGGGTCAGCTCTGCAGACCCAGGGGGCAGAGCGTGCAGGCCAGCATTGAGGGCCCACATGAGATGGATCTGGAAGGCAGAGATTTGAGGACCCTCAGGATGAATTCCACAGCACGGTCTGTGACTGTGATGGACACCTGGCCCCAAGAGAGGCCATGTCTGACAGGGCCTCCGGCACTGCGGAGCTGCGTCCCCACGGCCTGTCTGACAAGAGCTTGGTCCCCACACCCTCCCCAGACCACATCCCAAGTCAGTTCTGCTGAGACCAGGGGCTTCACTTTCCCCCTGTGGGAGATGGAGGAGCTGCGTCTCCTCCTGACCTAGCTGTGGAAAGTCATAGGGAAACAGGGAAGGGTGGGGTCAAACCCATGCGTCCCTCGGAATGTACCTCAGGCCACATCGGGAGGCCATCAGACTCAGATTGTGCTCAAGCCAAACAGGTAAGCCCTGGTACAGGTAAGCCCTGACACAGGTAAGCCATGGCACAGGTAAGCCATGGCACAGGTAAGTCCTGGTACAGGTAAGCCATGGCACAGGTAAGCCATGGCACAGGTGAGCTCTGGCAGAGGTAAGCCGTGGCACAGGTAAACCCTGATACAGGTAAGCTGTGGTACAGGTAAGCTATGGCAAAGGTTAAGCCATGGCACAGGTAAGCCCTGGCAGAGGTAAGCCCTGGCACAGGTAAGCTTCAGCACAGGTAAGCCCTGGTACAGGTAAGCCCCACTGTTGTCTCCAGAGGAAGGGAGGAAGTTGGACCAAATGCTCAGCCCTGATGTCAGACCTGGGGTGGGAGGAGTTGGGAAGCCACATGGCTGGGTGTCAGCTGGGGCTGAATGTGGCCTGGAGGGGGCCCCTCCTCTCTGAGGAAAGCCCACCACCCTGCAGACCCCAGGGCCAGGTGGGGCAGTTGCTGTTTGAGGTGGGGGTGCCTGAAGGAGGCACCCCCACAGAGCTTCAGCCTTCCTGATGGGCGACCACGGCCCTGGTGCCCAGGGCTGCAGCACCTGGTCTATGTGCCAAGTTCTGAGCAGGCCTGTCCCTCTCAATGGTGTCCACAGCCTCTTCATTACCCATGGGGCCTGTGATGCCAGCAAGCAGAGAAGCCGTGTGTGGCTCCCGGGCATGCGGTTCCACCGCACCAGGCCACTCTTCCCCCCCTTTTCCTCTACCCTCCCTTCTCCCCCACTGACCCAGCTCCTGGTCCAGCCTCCTCCTGTCCCATCTCCTCCCCTGCCCTTACCTCACTATCCCTCCCCTGCCCCTCACCCAGCCCCCAGCCCCTGTCTCCTCTCTCCCTGGCCCTCCCTCACCTTCTCTCCTGTCCACTTGGGCTGTGACCACTGCAGGGGGCCTGGAGCCCTGGGCCCAGTGTCAGCTTCACCCCCCTTTTATCTCTGTTAGAAACAGGACCATCACTCCCTTCCACACCCAGAGCTGGCCAGTGAGCATGGGCGTCACCTGTGGAACTCACAGCAAGGCCACAGGATGGTCACAGAGCAGGGACCAAGCCATCATCCTCATCCTGCCTTGGCCACCAACCCATCCATCTGCCACACACCAGGACCCCTGAAGCAGCGGGGCAGTGGGCCAGGCGCCTGGCACCACATGCAAGCAGAACCATCCCATTCTCATCCTCTGGTCAGGGACGGGGCACTCCCAGAAGTCCACCAGCCCTGGAAGAGACGGGGCAGCTGAGCAGATGCAGAGTGTCAAGTCACAGCAGGTCACTCAGAGCCTTGGGGGCTAGGACCCTCACTGCACCGCCCCCGACAGGCCTGGGCTCTTCCTCCTCTGCCATGGCTGCTCCCCCAGCCAGCCGCCCTGCCCTGCCCTGCACATCAGTGTCCGCTTCCTCCAGACAGTGCCAGACCATGAGAGCACCTGCCAGAGCGGCTTCCCAGGGAATCAGGATGGTGTCGTTAGCAGCCACGGGGCTCCCTCCCGACTTCAGGATGGACAGTGCCCACCACCAGCCAGCCAAACACAGGACAGAACAAGCAGAGCTCTGAACAGCTTGTTTTCCACCTATTAACACTAATCTGTTTTTCTTCTGCATTTCCAAATTCCTCCCTTCAGGTCTCAGTCATAGCATGCACAGCCAGATGAGACCGGCTTAGTCCTGGCTTTGCCGCTTATGAACAGTGTGACCCTGGGAAGCACTGACAACCCTCCTGACCATGACTGCTTCATTTGTGAAATGGAGAATATGCTCACTTCTCAAGTCAGACGCAGACAGGAGAGGCTCACATTAGATGGTCTCAGGGATGTGTTCTGTGGGAACTAGTTAAGAATTGCTTTCAGTTGTCAATAACAGGCTCTCATAAAATTATGTCTTAAACAATATAGAGGTTTATTTAATATTATTTAAGGAGAAATCCAACTTGCTAACTGGTGCAATGGCCCAAAGTCAAGGTCTTTAGCTTTCTGGGTCTTTCCTTCCTTGCCCACAAATGGCTGCTGTTGCTCCAGGGTTCACACCCATTTGCCCAACAGCATGACAGAAGAAACATTGGCATTAATATCAGGAAATCAAATCTTTCAAGAGCTCAGAAGAAATATATGGACATCTCGTTGGACAGAATTGTGTTGCTCTCCACCCCTACCTGTAAGGGTGCATTCTTTGTTAAATACATTATTTCCCCTGAAGAAAAAACCAAGATTCTTTTGCCTATAAACAAAGGAAAATGGGTAACAGGGGCTCAGAGGATTAAGTGCATGATGGTCTGGGTGGGCCCGGGAGTGGAGGCCTTTCATAACCAAGTAACCAGGAAGATGCTGGGCAAATCCGAGGGAGCAGGGTCTTTGGTCCTGCGTCTGCTCCTCTGAACTTGCAGTGTTCACCCAGGAGGCTCCGTGTGCAGGGCAAGGCCTTGCTGCCTACACTGACCCTTGGCTGGAGCACCTTCTAAATGGGGACTTGCTGTGTTGCCCAGGCTGGCCTTGAACTCATAGCTGGAAGGATCCTCCCGCCTCAGCTTCCTGAGTAAGTGGGTGTTAAGGTGGAGATGTGAGGTGACCCAAAGCTCCTGTGTGGGGCAGGGCACGCAGGCTCAGAGGTGAAGGGACTGGCTGCTATGAGAGCCTTCACCAATCAGTGCTTTGCTTGCTGCTGGGGATTAACTGGGCGGTGACGTGGCAGGGTGGCTTAGAGGAGCTGGTCGTGGGCAGCGGCTTAGGGTCTTATTTTCTGAGCTGACCTTAGTCTCTCTCTGCTTTCCCATTGCCGGGTCTTGAGCGGCCTTCCTTGGCTACGCCCTTCCACATGATGCTGGGCCAGACAATGGGGTAGGCAGTGGTGGGCTGGGACCTCTGAATCCCTGAGATCCAAATAAACCTTTTCTTCTTGAAATCGTTCTTGTCAGGCCTTTTGTTCACAGTGGTGACAAACTGGCTGAAACACTGGGGCTGCAGGCAGGCGCCACCATGCCTGGCCTGAGCGCTTTCTAAGGACAGCCCGCTCCTCTCCTGCAGGAGGTCGGCTGGGAAAGCTTGCTGAGCACAACCCTCAGTGTGATTTGGGGTGAGGGGTCTCTCTGCACCTGTCTCTGCCCCAAGAGAGCCTTATCGAGAGCAGGGTAAGGTCCCTGGTGCCGGCCTGAAAGCCCTGCCTAGCAGGTTGGAGCTTAAAGACGCCCAGGAGATGCGGGGCCATTAGGTGAGGTTTGCCGCCACCAGCCGTGGTTCCCCCCTTACCACCTCTAAGCCCATCCCCAGCATCTGGCGCTGAGCCAGGGGCCATGTGGTTGGGTCACAAAGACCTGCGGGCTCCAGGGGCAGAGCTTTGCAGGCCCTTCCACTGTGCACATAGCCAAGCACGGCCTCCGCGCTGCCTGTCCTTCTCCAGCCATGGGAGCCCCAGGAGGACCATCCTGCACCATCAGGAAAGTCACAGAGGAAACCAGGCCCGCTGTGCTGGCCAGAGACCAAGTGAGCAATGTCTGTCTACCCTTGGTCACCTGACAGGCTCTGAGTGGGGACAAACGGAGGCATGATGCCAGCTATGCCAAGCTGCCCAGGGGAGGACAGTGCTAAGCTCCCCATGGATAGAGCCCAAGTTGTGCCCAGGGCCAGAGCCTGGGAAAGGAGGCCGAGTGTCCAGAGAAGGCCTTGTCTACAAAGTATCCAGGGGTGTCCCACAACCTGATGCTGTGACAGATGAGCCTCCACAGACATGGGAGAGTGTGGGACGAACGTTCTTCCAGGAGAAGCAGCTAGGTGAACAGGCATGTCGGGCAGCTCCGCAGAGGCCAGGGGCGTGCCCGCATCCTGGTGGCCTGAGGCCGTCCTGCCACCAGCTCCAGGCTGGGTGGTCACAGTGGTGACAAACTGGCTGAAACACTGGGGCTGCTTGTCTGTCCATCTGCTGGACACTGAGGGCCTCCCTCCTTCTGAGCTTTGTGCCTGAACAGCTGGGTGGTCCCCATCCTCAGATGCCACCTGTAGGAGTGGCTCCTGAGGATGAGATGACCAAGAGGGGTCCCAGGGGCCAGGAGAGCCTGGAGCCTGACCCTGAAACACCCTGTTGTGGCCGAGACTGTCACCCTCTCTGCAGGCAGGACCTCCCTGATGACGCTATGCTCACCCCCAGTGGTGTGAAGCCACCCTGAGAGAGGGTCCTCACACCAGTGTGAGAGCAGCTGGCTCCTGGGGCAGGCATGAGCCCCGCCTGTGTCCCCACCCCATCCTTGGTGGCTCCCAGAACTGCCAGCTCAGCAGAGGTGAGGGGACCTGGGAGCATCTGTGAGGCCCCTCCCCTGATGCCAGGCCTGGCCACAGCTTTGCCACCAAGGGTCTCCTCTGAGAGGGCGGAGACAGAGTACATGTAGCTGGCCGGTGACTCCTGGGCTTTCCTGGGTGCATCCAGTGGGCGCAGGGTGCACGGGAGCAGGCCGTCCATCGTGATGTGGAGCAGCTGCTGGCTCTGGCAGGCCTGGGCCCGCATGGGCCAGGGTGAGTCCTGTCTCTGCAGTGGGCTTGAGCAAGGTCCAACCTCGGCCTTCCCTTGCCATTCCTGAGCGCAGCGTGGACGGGTTCCAGGTGAACACAGCGAGGTGAGGTGGCCCAAGCTGGAGCAGGCTGTCCTCCCAGGCAGCTCTGTCAGCTGCCATGACAGTTCCAGAGTACCCCTGCCTGGAAGGGAGACCGCCAAGGACAGAGCCAGACACTGGCCAGGAGCCACCTTCCACCAGTGGCCTGGAGGGGGATGACCCGAGCGAAGAAGGTTTTGTGCAGACCCCAGACTTCAAAGCATGTTGGACAAGCATCCTCAGTTTAGTCCTGCCAGCATGATGAGGAGCCATCCTGGCAGACACACATTTACTCTGAAAGATGACCGACTTGGACGTGCCAGCATGCTGGGACAGATGGAAGATGCTTGGTTGAAAATTCAGGCCGTTGACTTTACAGGTGGCCACTGCTGTCCAGGGGAGGAAGTCTGGCCTCCAGTCAGAGCCCTCTCCCAGAAGGCAGCCAGGGAGCCCTGAGCGTCCACCCACAGCTGCTGCCTCCCTTGGTGCCAGCAGAGCTGGGGGCAAGGGGCAGGTGGGCTCCCTGCTCCAGGCACAGGCTCATCAAGCCTTATGATAACAGCAGGGAAATTGATTCCCAGGTCCCCGCAGCTGCCCATCAGCCCTGCTGAGGCTCAGATGCAGCCTCCAAGGAGGCCCAGACTTCGCCCCTGCCTCAGGCTGGTGCAAGGCCCTGACCGCCCTTCAGGAGCTCTCCCAGCTGCTGGTTCAGGTTGGCAAGGCTGTCGAGAAAACAACTCCCTTGTAAGCCAGGCCTCTGCCGATGGCCAGGTCCACAGCTGACGGGGGACCAAGGCCCCCAGAGCCCCCCTGTGGCTCTGTTGGCAGGAGCTGGCTCAAGACAGCTGTGGAGAGGGCCTCACTCATGGAGCTTGGTGTGCAGGCTCCGGGGGAGCCTTGGGTCATAGGCGCCTGGCTCCGTGGGGCAGCTGGCCTGACACTAGGAGAAGTCCAAGGGGCTGAGGAGCAGGACAAGCCCCTCCTCCCACCTCCCCCAGTCACCTAAGCTGAGCTCTTCCCAGCTGCAGCCTCAGCCTCCAGGAGACCCTCCCTGCCCAAAGGCCTGGTCTCCCTCCCCTGTCCTGTCCCATGTGCCCAGCTCCTACCTCTGTCCACTAAGAGTGACAGTCAGGTCTCCCGAGACGCATGGATACCTGAGCATGGGAAACCCGTCATCTTTGACACTTCAGCCCCATCTTGGGCCATAAACCCATTGAAGGGTCAACTGGCCAATGTCCCACGGTGGACCTCCCCATCCCTATAGTCAGGAGGGAATGCGGACACCTGGACAAGAGTGTGTGTGACACATGTGGGGACCTTGGACAACCAGATGGATTGCTCTGGGGTTGTGTGGCCTGGTCACTGGACACTATGGCTTCCCTGGTCTGAACCTTCATGGAAACACCCAGAGCCAAGGGCAGCTCCTGGGGTGGCCATGCAGCCTTGACTGCTGTCCCCACTGCCCACTCACTCTCTCCAGTCCATGGCCAGGGAGGCCAAAGGTGGGGCAGAGGGGACAGCGAGCCATGCAGGCCTGCTCTGTCAGCACCTGACCCTTGGCTTCCCCGCCAACCTCTTCCCTCTGAGAGGCAGGTTCTGTCCATCCCTGCCCAGGTCCACCCTTTGCTGGGTAAATGAGAGACCCTGGCCACCTGGCCTGGTCCTTGCTCTTCTCTGGGCTGTGGGTTCTCCTCACACTACAACGTGGTCTTTTGTTTTGGGTTTAACCACTGACCACGTCCCCAGCCCTTTTCATTTTTTATTGAGACAGAGTCCCACTGATTACTCAGGACCTCACTGAGTTGCCTCTCCCTCCCCTGTCCTGTCTGGCCTTGAACTTGCCACACCCTGCTCAGCCCCCTCAGCTGCGGGTGTTTGTTTTTGGGTCAGCTCTGAGACACCTCCCGGCCTGGAACCATGGTGGGGACTGACTATAAAAATGTGGCAGTGGCCACCTGCCCCACAGGCTAGAGGTGGAAAGGCCCTCATGGCCCAGGGCACTGCTGACCCCAGTCTGAGGGGCCATCTCTGTGGCCTGGCTCCACGCTGAGCCCCAGGAAGACCTGACTGGGACCTGTGTTCAGGCCAGTGGCTTTGGGCTTTGTTGCTTTATGCGTGCAGTGGGCTGGGGACCCTGTCCTCAGGGGAGATGAGGATGGTGGCAGTAAACCACATTTGAGAGCCTGGCGACAGTCATTGCTCTCAGAATGTGTCATCGTCTCATCAGAGGAGGTTGGGCAGAGGACATCAGTTCACAGAACCAGGATCAGTAGAGAAGAAGGGAGAGAGGGGACCTGGGGAGACTGAGTGGGCAGTGGATAAGGGAACCCCCAGCGTGGTGCAGCCGAGGCTGCCTGCCTCTGCAGGGAGAGAGGACATGGTCCCATAAGCCCCCCAAGCAGAGGACCCTGTGGAAGCCGAGCTCTTCCTGTGCCTGCCGTCCCACTTCACTCAATCCCGTGGTCTCCACATGGGACTGCAGGTGACAGCAGCTTCATGTTCCCAGCAGGGCAGGGTTCCACGGTGTCCACACGCCCGTTTCCTTCATCTGCTGTCTGTCCATGGGCCCTTGGGTGGATTCCCTACCTGGCTGTTGTGACCAGTGCTGCAGTGAACGGGGACGTGCAGGGGTCCCTGGGGCCCAAATCTGTTTGTTTGGATACATGTGCCCAGAAGTGGGGCCAGTGGGTCATACAGGAGGTCCAGGAGGAGGGCGAAGAGAACCCAAGGAATGGGTGCAAAGCCCCTTGGGCACGAGGAGGAGGTTGCCAAGTCCACCCCACAGCCAGGGACTGTATGTGATGCATGTGTCCACAGAGCTGGAGGAGTGGATGGGGGGATAGGAAAGACATAGAATGAAACCGACATCATCATGACTGTGTGTATATGCGTGACTGCAGGACCAATTTGATTCTGCAACCTGTATACTCAGAAAAATGAGAAATTATACCCCATCTGATTCAAATGTGTAATATGTCAAGGTCATTGTACTGTCATGTGTAACTAAGTAAAACAAATAAAAAGTTAAAAAAAAAAAGAGCTGGAAGAGAGAATCGTGAACCACAAAATTGATAATTGATATTTAAAGCAATGGATATGCTGATTATTCTGATTTGATCATCACACAATTTATACATATCAAAATATCACATTGTACCCCATAAATACATTCTATTATTTGTATACATACAAATACACACAATTGGAACTTCCTGGAGATTACTTCCCTTCTAATAAATATGGTGCTCTTTAAAAAGTTAAACTGCAGCCAGATACATTGGCACACACCTGTAATCCCAGTGGCTTGGGAGGCTGAGGCAGGAGGATTGCAAGTTTGAGGCCAGCCTGAGCAACTCAGTGGGGGTTAAGCAACTTAGCAAGACTGTCTCAAAATAAAATACATGTATATAAAAAGGAGCTGGGGATGTGCTCAGGGATTAAGTGCCCTGGGTTCACGCCCTGATGCAAAAACAAACAAACAAACAAACAAACAAAAATCATGACTGCCTGGCATTTCACCGTACACCACAAGCCATTCTCATTCGCTCAGCAGGTCCTACTCTAGTCACGGCCTGGGCCTGATGACACTCTTACTTTTCATGGTCTTCCCAGGGGACTGGGAGCCTTTCCTTGGTTCGTTCCTGTTTTATGGGTGCTCTTCCTTCAAGCCCTTCCACTGCCTTTCTCTTGGGTGGTCCTGCTTTTTTTTAATGATTTCGTACTATCTTTCAATTCAAGAAAATCTGTTTCTTGGGACAAACGTTCTTCCTCTGTCTATCTGTAGGCACGCGACCCACGTAGACATGTGGTGCCTCATGTTTGCTGCTGACTTAGGTCCTGCTGTTTAGGAGTCACTGTCTGCCTTTTCTCCTTGGTTGTGATATCCATCTTAGAAAGTCTTCCTGCTCTGAGGTCACTGCACACAGCTCCCCTGCTTTCCCCTGTGACTTGTAGGGAGCCACATCAACCCGAGCAGAGCTGGACATGGGTGTGCCCTCCCTAGGGGGCTGAGACTGGAGTCAGAGCATGAGGGACCAGGACAGAGCAGGGGACGCCAGGCAGCAGGGATGTGGCTTGGGACTCCCAGGTCCTGCTGGCCCCGCAGGGGCTCCAAGGGTACATTGTGTTAGTCAGCGTTTTGCGGCTGTGACTGAAGGATCCGACCAGAACAATTTTAGAGGAGGGCTCACAGTTTCAGAGGTCTTTGTCCACAGAGACCAGCTCTGCTCCTCTGGGCTCCAGGTGAGGCGGAACATCATGGCAGAAGAGTGTGGCAGAGGGAAGCAGCTCACATGGTGATCAGGAAGCTGAGAGAGACTCCACTTTGCAGATGAGCCACGTCCTCCAGCCACACCCACCTGCCTCCAGTGACCACCCAGGTAATCCCATCAGGGATCAAGTCACTGACTAGGTCAAGGTGTGGCCCAGTCACCGCTCCTGCAGACCTTCCTGTGTGTCTCACACCTGAGCTTCTGGAGGACACCTCATCTAAACCACAACCACAGCTTTGGCCCCACCAACAGCAAGTGGATGCACTTTCCTCTTAGCATGTCCAACTGTGGGTCCCTCCCAGGTGCTGCTGGGCTCCACAAGGAGGGGACCCTCCAAGGAGGTACCTGTGAGCCTGGGCCCTGGGGCAGCAGCCGGGGGAGAGCTGGGGGAGGGGGAGGCAGGAAAGGACAGAGCTGCCAAGGTGCTCTGGCCACGCCTCTTCCTCGCCTGCTGGCCTGGGTCCTCACTGGTCTGGAGAGCTGCGCTGATATAAAGAGTGGGGCCCTGGCATTTCACAGACAGCAGCACTGAGGTTCATCCACCTTCCATCCCCTCCCCAGGTTGGAAAGGACGCTGTCTCACCTGCTCATCTCCCATGTGCACCACTGTCCATTTCCCTCCTGCATTGCTTGTGCCCTGGATGGACTGATCCATTTGTAATCCCACCCTGCTCCAGGGAGTGGCTGGCCTTGGACTGCCTTCTGGGCACTCGGGAAGTGATGCGAACCTCTCCACGGCCTTCCATAACCCGTGTCCTGTGGGTGGATTTGCTAGTTCAGAAGCCTCTCACACACTCAGGGGGCCCAGAGAGGAGGGTAGCACACATTAAGATCTCTGCACCCTCATCCCTCAGGGAAGCGTGACATCTGGTGCACACATGCTGCCCCCCCAAGGCTGCTCAGGACCTCCCCCTTGTCCCAAGCTCTGGGAGAGGGGTTTCTTAGCACAGTTTATTGTTCATCTTCAGGTAACGTTGGGCAGTTCAATTCCAGTTGGTTCTCACACACCTGTATGGTATTATGTTCCTCGTGTGAGTAGCATGTGTTTTTCGTGTTATCTGTTTTAGCCTTTTTGCTGCTGTGACCAAAAGACCTGGAAAGAACAACTTTAGAGGAGGAAACATTTATTTGGGGGTCACAGTTTAAGAGGTCTTAGTTCTTAGATGGACGACTCCATTCCTTGGGACCTGGCGGGAAGCAGAGCATCACTGCGGGAGAGTTTGGAGGAGGAGGAGA